>NC_025704.1:30018866-30033022 GCF_000633955.1 Camelina sativa | reverse complement strand
GGCTTCATTGAGGTCGAGGTCGCAGTCTCCAGAGCTACACTTCCACTTGGTCCACCTTCATCCGTCGTCACGGGTCTGGTCGGACAGTTGTGTCCTTGGTGCCCAAATGCACTACACTCCCAACACACGACAACATCTCCTGGCCCTGGAGTACACAAGGCTGCTCTCCAGCAATAGCAAACTTGGTGTCCGTTTTCACAACACACCACACGATAGGACGTGTTTCTCATTTGCACTCGGGAACGATTGGTTACTCGCTTCCTGGGTTGTGCTCGGGTTCTTGGCATCCCCCTCAACGATCATATCTCCTCGCGTCCTGCTGGTTAGATGATATCATTCATAAGCTTGGTCCGCTTCTCACGTGCTTGTCAATGCTCCAGTCGGATAATTTCTTTTCTCAGCCTTCCTTTCTCGGCTAGCTTCTCCACCAAAACCATCATCGAGTCTCTCAACCTTTGACTTGCTTCCTCCACTTGCTCACAACTTGGTTCTTGGTAGGGTACCATCTTCGGGTCTCCTCTAGGTTCACTTCCGGTGATCTCTTGATCCTCTTCTAGTTCAACCCCCACTTCTCTTGTTTAACCTTCCGTGTTCAAGTTCTCCACTTCTTGTTCTTGACCCTCTCTCGGCTCAGTCTCGGCCATTGGTACAGAAACAGACTCAGGTTCCGCCTCGGCCATACCCTCATGGTCATTCACCGGCTCCAACTCAGTCACTCTCAAACGCCTCATCAAGGCCTCGTTGTTGATCTCGACTTCTAGCAACATCGCATCCCATTGGACTATCCTCCTTGCCGCATCTCTTCGGTTCTCCATCTCTTGTGCCTCCACACTCTGGTCTTGCTCATTACAAACTTAGCTCGCCTATGAAACTGGGTCAGCCACTGTCTCCCCTTGGTCTGGTACTGGTACTGGTACCGCCACTGGCTGAGGTTGAGCTCCTTCTCTTGACACTTCTCTTGGTATCCTTTTCATTTCGACAATGAGGGTTGGTATACCCTCCTCGTCACTGAACAACATCTCCACTACTTCCAGGTACTCCTCCTGGTCACTATCATTCGGACTAGCGTTCACACCACCCTCAGCCCCATCCGCTCTTGCATTGGCTTCATCGCCATTGTTGGTATCGGCCCCAACATTAGTTTCTGCTCCATCGCTGGTCTCAAGTCCAACTGGTTCCTCATCGTCTATCTTTCCCATTATACCAGCCAACATATCCATGACTCGATTTCTGATTCCTTCTCTTTCACTCTCCGTAACTGTATCCGGGACTGTCACGGTCATGCCACGGGCGTTACAAGTCAACTATGATGTCCTCTGCAGTTCCACAAGATTTTTACCAAGTTAATCTTTTTCATGCGCATTCCCTTTACCATTCGATCGATGATCCGAATAGGCGTTGCTTCCACCGTCAAGTTTTCTTGCAACTCGGGTGGGACATCTTCGACTACCTTGTCCTCTTCACTTAGGAATTTCCGTAGTCGTGATACATGGAAAACCTTATGAAAGGCGTCTAGCTTTGGTGGTAATTCCAGTTTGTACTCGTTCGATCACCCTGTACGGGCAAACGTACCTTGGGCTCATCTTTTTCCTCTTGGTAAATCGCCCTTTTTCCTTATAATTCATCGCCTTAAGATATACTAGGTTGCCCACTTCAAACTCCAACTCCTTCCGACGCTTGTCCCCATAACTTTTCTGTCGGTTTTGGGCTTCCTTCATCTTGATTTTTAGGAATTTCAACTTCTCGGCCGCCTCGTCCACAATCACGGGTCCGAACAGCGTCTGTTCCCCATCCGGCGTCCAGCACAACAACGTTCGACATGCTCAGCCATAAAGCGCTTCATAAGGAGACATTCTGATACTAGCTTGGTAGCTATTGTTGTACGCAAATTCCACCAAGTTTAAGTTCTTATCCCAGGTTCTGCCCCAATCCAATACACAAGCTCGCAAGATGTCGTCAAGTGTTTGAATTGTTCTCTTGGACTGCCCATCAGTCTGTGGGTGGTACGCCGTACTTAGGTTCACCCTTGTTCCCAGGGCTTTTTGAAAAGCTTTCTAGAAATGCGAGGTGAACCGCGTATCAGGGTCCGAGACAATGCTCACCGGCACTCCATGCAACCAGACGATCTCCTCGATGAATTTGACTGCGATTACCTTGGCACCATATGTTTCCGCGATTGCGATGAAGTGTGCAGATTTGGTCAATCTATCCACCAACCCCCAAACTGCATCATGTTTTAGTTTACTCATAGGCAATCCGGTTACTAAGTCCATCGTCACATGATCCCCTTTTGATTCCAAGATGGGTAGACTTTGCACCAGTACCGGAGCACTTGTAAGCATCGCCTTTAACTCTGAGAAACTTTTCTCGCATTCTTACGACCATTGGAACTTGGAATATTTCCCCGTCAATCGCGTCATTGGCTGGGACATACTTGCAAAGCCCTTGACGAATCTTTGGTAATAACCGGCCAACCCAAGAAAGCTTTGTATCTCGGTGGCGTTCTTTGGACGTGGCCATTCCTTTATCGATTTGATATTTCTGGATCCACGGACACTCCTTGGTCCGAGAAAATGTTTCCAAGGAATCCGACACTTTTGCTAGAACGAGCATTTGCTTAACTTCGCATAAAGCTTATGCTCCCTTAACCGCTCCAAGACTGCGCTCAAGTGACTTTGATGGGTTTCCCAATCCTTCGAGTACACAAGTATGTCAGCAATGAAGATGATGACAAACTCGTCCAGGAATTCTCGGAACACACCATTCATCATTTTCATGAAGGCTCCCGGTGCATTTGTAAGTCCGAACGGCATAACCACAAACTCAAAGTGGTCGTACCTCATTCGAAAAGCCGTTTTTTGAATGTCAGCCCCCGGTAATCAATGCATAGCTGAAACTACCCATCCTTTTTCTTTACAAATAAGACCGGTGCACCCCATGGTGAACTACTTGGTCTAATAAATACTTTCTCCAACAATTCTCCCAATTGTTTCTTTAACTCCGCCATTTCTGGCGGTGCCATCAGGTAAGGCACTTTAGAAATAGGGGTCGTCCTCGGTTATACCTCGATGGTGAACGAATCTGACCTATCCGGCGGCACTCCCCGTACCGCTTCAAACACATCGGCAAATTCGTTGGCTATTGGAATATCGTCCGATTCAACATTTTCCCCAACTTCATTTGTTGTGATTGTGGCTAAGTATGCCTCACAACCTTTCTCCAACATCCTTTTCGCCTGGATTGCCGAGATAACCAAAATTCCCGCCATTGATCTAATTCCCTGGAATCTCAACGTTCATTCCTTTCTCTCAAAATTTACTCGCCCTCGGTGACAATCAATGTGAGCCTTGTACTTTCCCAACCAGTCCATCCCCATGATAAAATCATGTTTCATGAGTGGAACAGTGATCAGATAAGTAGGCATATCGACACCATTGATGATGACAGAGATTCCGCGTACCATACCGGACGGGTACATCGCCTGCCCGTCGGCTGCTCGGACCATTCCATATCCGGTGTTTCGTTCTTGCTTGAACCCACCTTTCCCTATCATTTCAGGGCTCACAAAACAGTGTGTGGCCTCCAAATCAAACAAGGTGTGCATTTCCACACCACATATACTTAAGGTCCCTACACATTCCTCTAGAATGCTAATTACCCATATCCCCCTTTCACATGCATTATGATTCTATGTAATGTACGAATTGAACTTAGAAAATTATTCATAACATACCAGTAATCGCCTTGTAATCCCTATCAGTAGTTTCCTCAGACAGATCATACACGCGTGGTGCCACAGCTGGACGAGCTGGGTCGACCTCCTTGGCAGCTGGTCGAGCTAGTGGTAGCTGACTGGCAGCTGGTCGAGCTAGCCGTAGCTGGCCGACAGCTAGTCGACAATCTTGCTATGTACCACTGGTACCACAGGATCTGGTACCAACGCCTTTGTGAGTACGTCCATATTAGACTTGATGGAAGAAGTAACAAATGAGAAGAATGATATCAAGGCTCCATCTAGGCTTCAAGTATCATAAAGGGCCAAATTGGTGTCCAATGAAGGCCCAAGATAATTCTACTCTTAGTAAAGCTAAGAGAGAGAAAAAAAAGAAGGATCTAGAAGGTGAAAGACCCCGACCCGGACGTCCCAGCGTCCGCGGTCACGGCTTCCCCTCGGCCATATTCCCGGCCGAATATCCTTTAACCCGTCCACTTAGCTTTGGCTCGCGGCCTTGCCTTTGGACCTTTATACGCAGCGGAATATCATATTAACCTTAACCCATCCCTTGGTGCATAGCCATACAACCAACCAACCCCACAGGCTCGCACAGTTTAGGGATGGGGACTTATAGTCCCTTCGGTTCACAGGGATCGGTTGCGCTATCGGCTTCCCGTACCACTCGTGTCCGAAGCTTACCGGACGTACCGTCCGTTGACCTATCGGTCATATCTTGGTACCCCGGTCGACTCGTCGGTCTTGGTATCAGAGCCAGGTCCGATCAAACGATCCGACCCCATAATCGAATCGCCAATCCACGGACCAAGCCGATACTTCCGACTGACTCGTTGACCACCCGACCGATCCATCCGACCTACGGCTCGTATCGTCGATCCTTAGATCACCCGATCCGACTAGCGATCGAATCACCGGTCGACGCTTGATCGATCCGTCCGTGGACGCAGATCGTCAATGACCATTCGATCGGTCCGACACTATGATCGAACCGTCGGTCATCCTGCGGTCAGTTCGACTCTTCGGACGAAACACCGCTTATCCCACGATCGGCTCGGCCCGATTACCGACCCGTCGCTCGTCTCATCGTACCTTCGATAGAGAGGTAGCGTGCGCATCAGTTCAGACGAGAATACTCGCCGAGCCGCACCCCCTTTTCTACTTAGGCTTTGATGGACGATGGAAGGATGATGGCGTGGTGTGTCGAAATGAAGGCAACGCCCTCTATTTATAGGGTTCTGGCCGAAGTCTAGGTCCCAAAAGGTACCTGTCCGACGAGACCCTTCGATCGTGTACGTTCGCTCGCACACGTTCGGCCGTACCTGTCCGGCCGTGCCTGTTCGGCCATGACCAATCGTCCGTGTCGGTTCGGTCATGCCTCTTCGGTCACGCCTGTTCGGTCGTGCCTATTCGGTCACGACACCTGTTCGGTCACGCCTGTCCGGTCGTGCCTATTCGGTCGTGCCTGTTCGATCACGACTGTTCGTCCATACCCGTTCGTCGCCGCGTCCCATGACCGAGCTCCCAGCACCCAGCTGACTCGTTCACTGTCCACTACTGTCCAGCTGGTTGAGCTTCCTGGCAGCTGGTCGAGCTAGTGGCAGCTTCCTGGCAGCTGGTCGAGCTGACGTTAGCTGCCCGATAGCTGTCCGCAGCTGGCCGAGAGCTGTCCGTAGCTGAGCTAACTTGTTCATCGAACACGTTCAGCTCGTACAGCTCATATTCTAGCTAGTTGAGCTAGTAGTTTAGCTACTTAGGCTCAGCTAGCGATCAATTTCCTTAAAACAAATTGCCCCCCTTTAGGAGCGCGGGACGCGGGCGTTACAAGTCTACCCTCCTTAAAATGAATTCGTCCTCGAATTCGGTGGGTTTAGTAATTCCCGACCTTTTGGTCGCTGTTTCCCGTCCTTCTGGTCGATGTTTCCCGACCCTCTGGTCGATGTTTCCCAACCCGTCCTTCCCCGACGCGGTCACAATTCCCGACCTTCTGGTCGCTATGCTATGTGTTCGACGTTTTGACCAATCGCTCGATTCACGAGCTCACCTTGGCGAACACATTTCCGTTCCCAAGCATGTTGTCGATCTTATCAGAGATTTCCATTTCGTCCGAACACATAGCATACTTGCATACGTCCCCACAGGATCGCGCATGCTCTGATACCAACTTGAAAGACCCCGACCCGGACGTCCCAGCGTCCGCGGTCACGGCTTCCCCTCGGCCCTAATCCCGGCCGAATATCCTTTAACCCGTCCACTTAGCTTTGGCTCGCGGCCTTGCCTTTGGACCTTTATACGCAGCGGAATATCATATTAACCTTAACCCATCCCTTGGTGCATAGCCATACAACCAACCAACCCCACAGGCTCGCACAGTTTAGGGATGGGGACTTATAGTCCCTTCGGTTCACAGGGATCGGTTGCGCTATCGGCTTCCCGTACCACTCGTGTCCGAAGCTTACCGGACGTACCGTCCGTTGACCTATCGGTCATATCTTGGTACCCCGGTCGACTCGTCGGTCTTGGTATCAGAGCCAGGTCCGATCAAACGATCCGACCCCATAATCGAATCGCCAATCCACGGACCAAGCCGATACTTCCGACTGACTCGTTGACCACCCGACCGATCCATCCGACCTACGGCTCGTATCGTCGATCCTTAGATCGCCCGATCCGACTAGCGATCGAATCACCGGTCGACGCTTGATCGATCCGTCCGTGGACGCAGATCGTCAATGACCATTCGATCGGTCCGACACTATGATCGAACCGTCGGTCATCCTGTGGTCAGTTCGACTCTTCGGACGAAACACCGCTTATTCCACGATCGGCTCGGCCCGATTACCGACCCGTCGCTCGACTCAACGTACCTTCGATAGAGAGGTAGCGTGCGCATCAGTTCAGACGAGAATACTCGCCGAGCCGCACCCCCTTTTCTACTTAGGCTTTGATGGACGATGGAAGGATGATGGCGTGGTGTCCTGGAAATGAAGGCAACGCCCTCTATTTATAGGGTTCTGGCCGAAGTCTTGGTCCCAAAAGGTACCTGTCCGACGAGACCCTTCGATCGTGTACGTTCGCTCGCCCATGAAGAAATGAGAGGGAAAGAGATGTTGAATATACTTGAATAAATCAAAGGAAGGCAAGTGGATAAGAGATTACTCACATGTGAGCAAAGAGACGTTGGGAGTGGTCCCCTACACTCCTTGGGCGCTCATGAAGCTCCCTCTCTTTCCTCATGTCAGTTTCACTCTTTGTCTTATCTTTACAATTCAAATCTCCTTCCTTGCCTATATATAAAGGCTTTGTCCCTACTTTGTAACAGACACATATTGAATACAAGTATTTCCTCTATCTAATTTGTTACTTTCTTCTCACTACATATGCTTAACTAATAATCATAATGTAGATTAGTTAGAGAGTGATGTATTAGGGCAGCCTAATACTTGTTAAATACACTCTAAACTCTTCTTTATTTAGTAGTTAATCTATAGTTTATCTAGTGGATTCCATCACTAGTGGATGGCTTGTTCACCTTAGAAATGAGTTCTCTTTTGTGTGGGTAAACGGGGATTCAATCATAAGTGATTGTTTACTCTCTCTTGTGAGCTTTGTCTCATAAAATCCAACATGGTATCAGAGCCTTGTTGCTCTCTTGGTTCCTTAAGAACTCATTTCTAATCTTTGCTATTTTTCTTTATTGTCTTAAAGATCTTCTCTATCACATCTTGTTGTTGCAAGCTTGTTTTTGGTCTTGTTGGTATGCCCAAATCCAAGCTTGAGGAAGGGAAAGATCTAGTTTTTGCATCTCCATTTAGCTTAGTCAATTAGATTAAAGCTTGTTCTAAAGATGCATCTTGTAACCAATGGACAAATGGTTCTTCCATAGGTTCATTTATTTTTATTTGCAATTGACCACGAAAATCATCTTCAGTATGATATTTTGTGGGTCTTGTTCAGTTAAAGCCATCGAAAATCACTTGTTCATGTGTTATTTCGTGGGTTAAGTTATTCAAGACATATGTCTTTACAGTTGGATAAACTAATTGTCCAAATGGTCCATAAGTTTCAGCCATTAAAGCACCAAATTCTCAATCACTATTGGATGCTCTTGGTTGTTAAAGCTTCCGCAAAACTCAAGAAAACAGAGCAGAACTCTGTCCATTTGAACTCTTGAGCAAATTCTCTATTCTCTACTCTCTTTTCTCCTTATACTCTTGCCCATACTCTTTAATACTCTATATTCTCTGGTTACTTGTTCTTGGTTACTTACTCTCTAAATTCTCTTTTTATTTTCAGTAATATACTCTATTCTCTAATCTCTCACCATCTCTTGTTTAGAATCTGTCTTAATATCAAACAGGTTCATTCTTTAAAGATGGTGAGGTTGTTGGCACATCACAATGCTTGGAAGTTAGAACCAATGGCCATCAAGCTGGTGGAAGGTGATGAATCAGCTCCAAAGCATGTGTGGTAGCGTAAAAGTTGTTAAGAGCTAATTGAATGTGCACTAGTTAAGATTCTCTAGGCACAAGGTTTCAAGACTCAAAGACATGGCCAAAGCCATGACCAAGTCAAGAGAGTGGTCCCAAAAATGATTCAAACCATATCTCTAATTCAAAAGGCTACCTTCTAAACTCTACCTTTCAAATTATTTAAATTCATCTTATTTCAAGTTTTGTTTGATTTGAATTTCAAGTTTGAATTTATTTAATTCTATATTTATCTAAAAATATTTTATTTCGTTTTAAAATAATTTTTAAAATAATTTTAATTCGTTTTAAATAGTTTCTTAACACAAATAAAGTATTTAAGGAGAAATAAAAACCATTACCTTATTTATCTTAATTCTCTCAATTGGTTTCTCAAGTTTTATTTAGTGTTTTCTTAAACCCCACGACATATACTTTACAAATTTTCTTTAAATCTCATGATGAAGGTTTTAAGGAGAGAAGGCATGTGTGGACATTCTCATGAGAAACACAAGATAAAGCAAAGAGATCCATAAAGAGGAGAAATCAAGTCATGAAGGACTAAAAAGGGAATGGAAACACTTAGAGGAAGGTGCCAACTCTCATTCTAGTTACTCTACTCTCCGCAACAAGTAAATCTCTGCCGAAGCGTCTCAAAGATCGACACATACGGAGGTCTTCCACTATTATTCAGCTTCCGCGTTCTTCACAAAAATTGTAGAAAATTGAGTTGTATCTCCACTGGAGGTGAGATCTTCCCGATCGGAGCAACCGTTCACGATTTATGATCGATTTACTGGAGATATATCAGTCTGGCGCGACTGAGAAGAAGCACTTGACCATTGCGATAAGTTGAGGGTCGAGTGGCCATTGAATGGACACGAACAAAGCTGCAAAAGAAGCTACATTGAAGTGCTTACTGGAATGATTGGTCCATTGTTTGAGCTGAAGTAGGGTTTACACAAACCTACAAGATTGGTTCTCGGTTCTCATTAACCATTCAAGCTAATCTTGAGGGGGAGAAAGGTGTAAACTACCCTTATGGATCTATAGAAGCAGTTTGAGGCATTTATGCTTCAAAGGAATGTTGGATTGGGATCAAGAAGTCATCAAACATAAAGAGGAGACCCATGGGGAGAAACTCAAGTGGTGGTGCAAAGATTGTCTCAACCAACACATTTCAACAAGAAAATCAAAGGCTATCTCTAAACCCTTAATTCTTTCAATATATTTAATTCATTAACCACATTTTAATCAGATTAGTCATGCATTGAAGTGAATTATTCATGCTTAGAATCTGAATTTAGAGAACATTTTTTAGGTTGTGGTTTTAGAGAATTTTCTTGTATTAAATCAGATTACTAATGTTTAATTTGTCATGTTTAAAGTTTGACTTCAGAAATTAAATTCATGATTAAAATCAGAAATTTATCTTGTTGAATTATGAGTTTATAAACTGAATATTAAACCGGATTTAGCATGATTTAAAATTGAATTTGCATATTTGAAATTTGAGTTTTAGTCATGTGTTAAAATGAATTTAGACTTAGTAAAACCTAGTTCATTTTTAGGTTGTTCTCCCAAGTCTCAATCTATGCTTAATGTTATTTTTTATGATAAACATACTTAATTAAGATTTTTCTTTACATATTTTGCTGAAGGTGTTAAAAAAAAAGAAGGCCATTTGGAAGCTAGATGAGAAGAAGAGAAGCAATGGGAAGAATTCCAAGCAAGAAGCTAAAGCTATCCACAATCAAACCATGGCCATAGCTACATCATTCAAACATGAAGGCTATACTCTTTTTTCCCTTGGCAAAGTTTTATCCCAAGTGGTTTTCTTTGCCAAGGTTTTTAATGAGGTAGTTCTTTGTGTGTTGCAAGCTTGGTCTTTGGTTCCCACCTCCCAAGCTTGAGGGGGAGTATTAGAGAGGAAGAAGAGAGCAAGAACCTAAGGCATATGTCAAGAAGACAAGGTTGCGCTTCAAGCTACTTTAAGGAGAACCTAAGGAGAATGTTTAAGGAAGTTTAACACTTAACTAGGCTCCTGAATCTCCAAGCTTAACCTCCAATATCTCGACACTTAAGCTTGAGGGGGAGTATTAGACTTGATGGAAGAAGTAGCAATTGAGAAGAATGATATCAAAGCTCCATCTAGGCTACAAGTATCATAAAGGGCCAAATTGGTGTCCAATGAAGGCCCAAGATGATTCTACAATTAGTAAAGCTTAGAGAGAAAAAGAAGGAAGGATCTAGAGGCCAAACAAAGTCTATGAAGAAATTAGAGGGAAAGAGATGTTGAATATATTTGAATAAGTCAAGGGAAGGCAAGTGGATAAGAGATTACTCACATGTGAGCAAAGAGACGTTGGGAGTGGTCCCCTACACTCCTTGGGCGCTCATGAAGCTCCCTCTCTTTCCTCATGTCACTTTCACTCTTTGTCTTATCTTTACAATTCAAATCTCCTTCCTTGCCTATATATAAAGGCTTTGTCACTACTTTGTAACACACACATATTGAATACAAGTATTTCCTCTATCTAATTTGTTACTCTCTTCTCACTACATATGCTTAACTAATAATCATAATGTAGATTAGTTAGCGAGTGATGTATTAGAGGCTGCCCTTAAAGGGCAGCCTAATACTTGTTAAATACACTCTAAACTCTTCTTTATTTAGTAGTTAATCTCTAGTTTATCTAGTGGATACCATCACTATTTGATGGCTTGTTCACCTTAGAAATGAGTTCTCTTTTGTGTGGGTAAAGGGGGATTCAATCATCAAGTGATTGTTTACTCTCTCTTGTGAGCTTTGTCTCATAAAATACAACAGTCCAACTGCGCTAACATGGCCTTCATCGTATCCCATTGTTCCTGGGACGATGGTACGGCATTAGGTTTTCCATTCACGTCTGTTGCACCGCTACTCTCTGGCTTCTCATGATCCGGTTGTTTTGCTCCAGCCACAGGTCCGACTGGATTCTGGGTGTCCGTGTTCTTTGCCTCCACATCGACTAGTGTCTCCAGGCATATGAAAGACCCCAACCCCGGTCTATCTATGGCCGGTGAGGTTCTCTCGTCCCCATTTGCTACTTAGTCATATTTTAAACAAAGTTCATTCACACATTCTGAGATTCAATACTTAGAGTATATATGATATAAGTATAGAGTAAAGCAAACATTCGGGTATTGTATTAAATAATCAAAGGATTGGATACAACTTATGAGTTTGCATAATAACCTATTGCAAGCTGTATAATCGATCCTAGCTACCTATATCACCACCACTCATCTTCCCGGCCATGAGTCTTGTAACGCCCGCGTCCCACGATCCTAAAGGGGGCAATTTGTTTTAAGGAAAACAATAGCTAGATGAAATTAAGTAGCTAAGACACTAGCTCAACTAGCTGGAATATGAGCTGAACGACTTCGATGAACAAGTTAGTTCAGCAACGGACAGCTCTCGGCCAGCTGCGGCCAGCTATCGGCCAGCTGCGTCACCTCGACCAGCTGCCAGTCAGCTGCCACTAGCTCGACCAGCTGCCAGTCAGCTGCCACTAGCTCGACCAGCTGCCAAGGAGCTCGACCGAGCTCGGCCAGATCAACGGTAGTGGACAGTGTACGGGTCAGCTGGGGAGCTCGTGGGCGGTCATGGGACGTGGTGACCAAACGGGCATGAACCGACGAACATGACCAAACAGGCACGGCCAAATGTACATGATCGAATGGGAGCGATCGAACGGTCTTCTCGGATAGGTGTCTTTTGGGGCCTAGACTTCGGCCAAGACCCTACAAATAGATGGCGTTGCCTTCATACCAAGACACCAACATCGTCTATCCATCGTCCATCAATGCCTAAGAAGAAAAGGGGGTGCGGCTCGGCGAGTACTTTGGTACATCGTCTGAACTGATGCGCATGCTACCTCTCTATTCACAGTACGATGAGATGAATGACGGTTCGACAATCAGGTCGAACCAATCAAAGGATAAGCGGCGGTTCGTCCATGGAGTCAAACTGACCGCAGGATGATTGACGGTTTGATCATAGAGTCAGACTGATCGAAAGGTCATCAACGATTCGCGCCAACGGACGGATAGATCGAGGATTGACTGGTGATTCAATTGCTAGTTGGATTGGGTGATCGAAGGATCGACGATACAAGTCGTAGGTTGGATTGANATCAACGGTAGTGGACAGTGTACGGGTCAGCTGGGGAGCTCGTGGGCGGTCATGGGACGTGGTGACCAAACGGGCATGAACCGACGAACATGACCAAACAGGCACGGCCAAATGTACATGATCGAATGGGAGCGATCGAACGGTCTTCTCGGATAGGTGTCTTTTGGGGCCTAGACTTCGGCCAAGACCCTACAAATAGATGGCGTTGCCTTCATACCAAGACACCAACATCGTCTATCCATCGTCCATCAATGCCTAAGAAGAAAAGGGGGTGCGGCTCGGCGAGTACTTTGGTACATCGTCTGAACTGATGCGCATGCTACCTCTCTATTCACAGTACGATGAGATGAATGACGGTTCGACAATCAGGTCGAACCAATCAAAGGATAAGCGGCGGTTCGTCCATGGAGTCAAACTGACCGCAGGATGATTGACGGTTTGATCATAGAGTCAGACTGATCGAAAGGTCATCAACGATTCGCGCCAACGGACGGATAGATCGAGGATTGACTGGTGATTCAATTGCTAGTTGGATTGGGTGATCGAAGGATCGACGATACAAGTCGTAGGTTGGATTGATTGGTTGGGTGGTCGGCAAGTTAGTCAGAAGTATCGGCCCGGTCAGTGATTGATCGGCGATTCGATTATGGCGTCGGATCGTTTGATCAGACCAGGCTCTGATACCAAGACCGATGAGTCGACCGAGGTATCACGGTACGACCAATAGGTCAACTAACGGTATATTTGGTACCAAGCTTCAAGACACGAGTGGTACGGGAAGCCAATAGAGCAACCGATCACCGTACACCGAAGGGACTATAAGTCCCCATCCCTAATTTGTGCAAAGCCTGTGGGGTTGGTTGGTTGTATGGCTAAGCACAATGGGATTGTCAAGGGTAAATTTATATTATGCTGCGTATATGGTTTACGAAGCAAGGCCGCGAGCCAAAGCTGAGTAACTGATTCAATGGATATTTTGCCGGGAATAGGGCTGAATGGAAGCCGTGACCGCGGATGCCGAGAGGTCTGGGTCGGGGTCTTTCATGTCTCGCTCGTAAGCAGTTCCCTTTCCACGATCACCCTCCTTTCCTGAAATCCAAGTACCATCAACAACATTTCCCTTAGACCGTACAATGTCATGCAATGCCAGCTAAGTTCTAATATTCGTCTAGTACAGTAGTTGACCGGTAGAGAGTTATCCCGCGCATCAGTTTGACGGTGTACTGAGGTATCTGTACATATCCCCTTCCAGCTGGTTAGCCGTGTTTACTTTTCTCCGACCATACCGCCTGAAAGAGCCCGACCCCGGCAATTTATGGCCGGAGAGGTTCTCTCGTCCAATTTCGCTACTTAGTCATATTTTAGGGCCCATTCTTTAAGCAATGTTCATTTGCACATTCTGTGATTCAAACTTTAGAGTCTATATGATATAAACTTAGAGTAAAGCAAACATTCAGTATTGTATAAATAATCAAAGGATTTGATACAACTTATGAGTCTGCATAATAAGCTAGCACAAGTTGTATAATCGATCATAGCAACCCATATCATCACCACTCATCTTCCCGGCCATGAGTCTTAATACGATCCCCCTAGGATTGAACTCCGTTGAAAGGCTGCTGATAAGTGATTAGTGATGAGACTTGATGGTGAAGTTGCGTGAACGGGATTGCAGGTGGATTTGGAGATGATCGAGTGATGGAACAATGATACGATGGAGATAGATATTTAGGTGGTTTTAGGGTTTAGGGTTTAGGGTTTAGGGTTTAGGGTTTAGGGT
>NC_025704.1:29989133-30018766 GCF_000633955.1 Camelina sativa | reverse complement strand
CTCAGCCGTGTCGTAGTGATAACTCAGCCAAAATTTTGACAACTCAGCCGTATTGTATTGATAACTCAGCCAATNTGACGGTGGTCGGAAACGTATATCCAGTGGGAGTTCGAGATAAAGTTGCCGACAAAATCAAGAGGCCAGTCGAACTCGTTTCTACTGTAGCACCTCCTTCTTCAGGGGTTAGGGTTAGGGTTTGAGGTTTAGGGTCGGTTAGATGAATATATAACCATAAATAATCCAAATGTTATTTAAATTAGGTGGATTAACTTAATATAACCGATAGCAAGCCGAATATAACCGTAATTAACCAAAAATAATGGAAAAATACTTCATGGTTCGGTTTGGTTTGGTCGGTTATTTAGTCATTCTAATTTGAGGATTGGCTGAGTTATGGTAAAGTTATAGCTGAGTTATGCAACATATATATTAATTTATTATATCTCTTCTCGAGAATACAAAAAGTGTTGTTGGAGAGACGCAAACAATAATTATGTTTATTGTTAAGAACCACACGCGTAATAAATGAGATTTTAGCAATTTTTATTTAAAAGGAATTCAAAATTTGAATTTGAATTTTTTAATTTTTTTTAATAAAATAAAAGTATTTCTCAAACAATTGACTAATATGGCTGAGTTATCGACATAAACGGCTGAGTTATAATCATTGCGGGAAAACAAAAGGTCATGTGACGGCTGAGTTATAATCATTACGGGAAAACGAAAGGTCATGTGACGGCTGAATTATAGTGAGTTATGGCTGAGTTATCACAAGAAACAATCTGAAAGTAAATGGATGATATATATGACTTTACGGCTGAGTTATAATATTTACGGGAAAACGAAAGGTCATGTGACAGCTGAGTTATAGTTAGTTATAGTTAGTTATAGTTAATTAAAAAACGAAAATTCAGTTATATAGTACAAAAAATTATNTACTCTGTAACGCGTTACGGCTGAGTTATGGTTACACGTCAGTGATTTCTGACGTGGCGTCTGACGTGGCAATGGCATTTTTGTAATTACGATTTTTCTGGTAACATAAAACAGAGGCACGCTGGGTATTTTGAAAATACCCGAAACATTCTAGTAATAAAAAAGTTTTTTTGTAGATTCTGGTAATATTACCTAAAATGAGTAACATTTGAGTAATTCACCCTTAGTATTTTCATTGTGTTTTGTTGCATTTAGTGTCCAAGCGAGTCTTCTTGCATTTTAGAGGTCCTATAGTATATTTTTCTATGTTTTTGTGAGTGTTTGTGTGTCTTTTGGACAACTTCAGATTAATATGATGGAAGACATGCATTTGGATGCAAAGAAAATGATTGATGATTCGGAAGCAGTCTGTAGTCCCTCAAATATCGACTCGTATGAAGACCTTTCTTGGGATTTACCTTCAGAGGTCTTCATAAACATTATTGTAAATAGAGTTATCTTTTCAATGGAGGTGATTTCCGGCCAATCAAATGTGTGTGTAAAGAGTTATACCTTTTTTAGTGAACGTATATACAGCCAGAGCGAAGACTGGAGCCACAGGACAAAAAGATCGACCATTTGGTCGATCAACTTGAGCTGGACTTTAACAGACCCCTGGAATTCAACGATCGACCACTTGTTTATCAGATGGTCGATCAACTCGAGCTGGACTTGACCAGACTCCGAGATTTGACCGATCAACCAAGCAATCGACCAACGGTCGATCAAGCTGGAAAAACAGGTTGGTCGATCTTGAGGTTGATCATACGCTACTTTTTGAAACCAAACCCAGTTTTTTTCGGCTTTCTCTGATTTGTTTTATTCCAATCCGGTTTGTCCCGGTTTAGTTTCCTGTTTTTCTATAAATAAACTAACTCATTAGGAGAAACCATCTTTTGTTTAGCAATTTTTAGCTTGTTTACTAAATTTTGTTCGATCATTTGTTTATTTTCTAGTTTTAATAGTTATTTCTCTTTATTTCTTCTAATCTACAATCTCTGATTATGATTTCCTAAAGATCAAGCTTAAACCTTTGTGTGATCATGATCATGAGTGAGTAGTCTCTTAGAGTCTTTGGGTTTTGGTAGATTAGGATGATTTAGGAGTTGGGTTATGGAGTTTATGGTTATGATGCTTTAGATACTTGCTTATTGGTTGCTAAAAAAGCTAGATCAGCCTTGATCATGTTGATTCTAAACTCTAGGAATTTCATGCCCAGAAGGTGTTTGATGAAATTCCTGAACCAAAACTTTTAAGTGCTTTGCATTTCTTACTTTTGGAAATTGTTGACTAGGGTGCTTAATGGCTAGATAGACTTGATTGTAATGCTTATTGATCATTTAATTGCCTTTGGAAGAAGTTGATGATTGATTGCTTAGTAAAGGGATTAATTGCATGGAAATGTGTTAGTCTTGCTATTGTTCTATTGCTTAGGGATCTTGCTTAGTTTAAGTTGTTTGATACTCCATAATCTATCTCTAATCTCACTCCTAATCAATTACCTTAACCCTGAGTTTCTCCTTTAGTTATTCTTGAGTTGATTTTCTATTTCTTTATTTGGTTTATTTGTTGAGCTTTTTACAATTTGTTTGCCTTGCTTAGTTAAGTTTGTTACATAAATCAAATCTTTGTTTCAGTTTAGATTAAGCAGTTTTGTGCATTCTTAGTGTGTTGATCATTGCAATTTGAGGTTAGATAATATAATTGACTGAAATATACTACATCATGACCTTTGACCGAAAAGATAAGTGCACTTTAGTGACATAGGTGGTCTAATCAAATTTTTTAAATATTTCCAAATGTTCCTGAAACCCAGATGTCACAAATTCTTAATTACCTAAGAAAGTTTTTAAACCTAGCTCTTTTTCCAATCGTTTTACAACCGATTTTATCTTCTCTACTGTTTTTAATTATAATCAATTTTTTTTAGCTTAATTCATATACTGATAATTTATTGTGTGACTCTGAGTACTTGTGGATTTGACCATTAAATACTACATCGATTTCTTAATCTGAAGAATATCTCTAGGAATAAGTTGAGCATATCATTTATGCAAGTTTCTTTTACTCTTGCTTTTATATGCTTATGCATTAAAAAACTAATTAATCAACCCTATAGACGATACAACATGCATAAACCCGTAGATATCCTAAAAAGAGAGGAAGATCACATAAGGCGACAGGCGTGGACGTTGTCGTCATTGAAAAAGTTGCTCACTTTGTCGTCGCCACGGTTGGTAACATGGATATGACCATGACGGTCGCTAAGATTGTAGCCATGGCGATAGTAGTTGTAGCTCTCCCTGAACTCACGGGTGGTATCTTTGAAGTAATGGTCGGAGGAAGTGAAGTAGCGAGGCATGTCCGGGTACGGCCAGAACTCGGCTCGCTTACCAGCTCTTCTCACCGCCTTGAGCACCTTCTTCCTCTCCACGTACCCAACCACCGTTACTCTCTCCATCTCCAGGTTCACCTCCACCGAGTCCACCCCTTCACCACAGCCAACACAACGCCCGTTTAGTTACTATTTTGATATTGACAATGTTACTTCATCTTTTATATATATAGGATGCTCATGTTTTAGCAATTTTTTCTATATTATAAAATTTCTGGAAAATTTAAAGTAATTATTCTATGACCATAAATTATATTATACAGTATCACATAATGATACTCGTGTATTTAACGAAAACATCTAATAGAAGAAAAAGTAATAATTAATAAGTTTTTTTGAATAGAACATTAAATTATAATGACATTACCTCTCAGCTTGTAAATGGCATGCTTGACCACCCTCTCGCATCCACTGCAGCACATCCTTATTTTCAGGTCTATCGTCTGTTAGCACAATTCATATATTACAAATTAATTAGTTCTAATATATATGATAAAAGAAATAGTGTAATTAGATGAACAATTATTTAAACGACCAACTCCCTGCTGAATCAGCCAGAGGATATATATAATCATAGCAACATCCACTAGTGAGACAAACTTATGACACTTCGTTTTAGTTTTGTCCGATTCCCATTAACGAATCAATCAAAATCAAAAAGTAAAATTTATACAGCCAAAGGAAAAATATTCCTTTTGCGAGAATCTGATTTGCCAAGTTTTTTTTCTTATCTAGCCGTTTTCCTTATAAACGATAGATAAAAATAGTTAGGGAGATTTAGCTATCGTGTTTGAACTTTTAATATACATATGTTTAGTTAAAACAACTTAATTGGTGACAAAAAAAGTAAATCACACCATAATTGATTTGCCAAGTTTTTTTTCTTATCTAGCCGATTTCCTTAATTGGTTAAAACAACATAGCTAGGGAACTGTACATAGTGCTCCTCTACCCATACCATGCATCACCAGAAACTAAACAAATTCATACCTCTCTTTCCCTAAAAGCAAAAATCAGTTGCACTCTTCGTTTCACTAAGCATATATCAGAAAAAAGAACGATATAGACATATAGTTACCATATTAATTATGAAAATCTAAACTGTGATCATAAGGTCAACATGAGACTAAAAAGAGGTAAGAAAAGAGAATACCTGTAAAGAAAGTGGGTGAGCCATTGGCATGGTGTGGTAATAGTTGAGGTGGCTCACACTTTTGATATTTGGCTTCCTGTGTGGATAGCGAAGGAACAAACAGTATGTGATGGTGGATATGAAGGAGCGGAAACCCATTTCTCTGCTTGGACGCTCTCTCTATATCTATACGTACGTACTAACTCACTTTTCTAGATAGAGAGATGATTAATAGTCAGGAAACTTACAAAGGAACCAATAAATATAAAAACAAAATGAATGCATGGAGAGGGGTTTTAAACAAATAATAAGATTATACAGAACGGGGGATATGCCTTTGGAATCACTTACCTTTGTAAGCAGTTGTGATCTCTTCTTTACCCTCCCAAAAAAAGAAAAATGTGATCTCCAAGGTAATATTTATTTTGTATATTTCAAAGTCATTTACTTGTAGATATGTGACTCAACACGTATAATGAGTTTTATATGCAAGGCAAGTTGATGAAGATATATGATGAGTTGGCGAACTATTTTGGATATCATATAGTAACATTTGTCATAATTAAAGTTTCTTCAAGTAATAAGTTATTGAAAAGCGTTAGTCTTGAGTCAAGACATGGTGTTGATCGGTTCTTCTGCTACCTCCGGCAAACGCTGCGTTTGCGGGTAGTAACGGTTGCTAGTAATTAGTGCCAATCACACAAACTATTTCCAATCGCTCCCAACCGCTCCCAATCACTCCCAACCGCTCCCAATCGCTCTCAACCACTGAATTGCAAAAACTGCTTCCAGCAAACGTTTGTGGCTGGATTTTTTTTCTAAATACAAAAAAAGTCAAAAAATATTAATTTTTTTTTCCTTATATCTTCGACCTAACCATGGTACCCATAAAGGATGAGAGAAATTGAAGTTTAAATTCGATTGAGGAGATTAGAATATAAACAATTACAAGAAAATAAGATTCCAATTAACAAAAAACTAAAAAATATGATGTAAAACTATTGGCACATTGCACATACATTCCAAAAAATCTAAAAAAATATAACATTTCATCAGAAGTTTAAGAAATAAGATTATTTGTGAAAATATTAAAACAAATTACGAATGACTCTTCTTTACTCTTTCATAATTAATTTACCTTAGCCTTGTAATTCAATGTGAGGAACTTATTGTGTGTGTGAGATTTAGCAAAGAAAATCTATAATTTAAAGCATAAGTTTTGTCATTTATCACATTACTTGATTAAATTTTGGATGAAAAGCCAAATGCATAAAGTAATAAGTGTTTCAATATGAAATTTATTTTTTTTTTGAATAATTATTTTAGTATTTTTAAAGATTTTTTATTAAAAATCAAATTTAATAAAGTTTTTGGTGTTTTAAAATATTACATTTATTATATTTTAACCGCTAATGCAACCGTTGGTCAACCAGTCGTTAAACTCCTGCAAACGCACCCATTTTAAAATGCTAAACCAGTCATTCAAAACGTTTAATAACGCTTGAAACCGCAATCGTTCGCTTCCGCAATCTCCCGCAACCGCAACCGCAAACGCTGCGTTTGAACCAATCAGGCCCATAGTGTGATGGTATCAATTTTTTTTCCTTTTCACTGATGGTATCAAATGTTTAAAAATGCAAATCTAAAGAAATGTAGCTCTATATTTTTAGCATGATGTATATAATCAAATCAAAAGAATATAATTTTCCTGGTTTTAAGGCTTAATTAATCATCTCTAATAAAGTGGCCGTAACGGCATTATCCAGTGCACATTGCTATAAATAAGATTATAGTAAAGATATTAAGTAAGTTTTAAGTAAGTTTTTAAAATTAAGTTGTTTAGAATATATATAGATGAATGAAGCTATGTTTAAAAATAAAAATAATGAAATAGAAAATTTAAAGTACTGATATACACAAATTTTTTATTTTATCATGAAGAATCTTCATTGGTTTGTAATTTCGATCACCATGTCTTGTCGCTTACCTGCATTCAACATCCTGGACTTCACAGCTCATGTTCTAGGAGAAAGTATATAATATGGTTGATGATGTTTTCTTCTAATCACTCCAAGAATTGAAACAGATGAAACGATATTCCGAGATTAGTGATGTAATGACTTTGTCTTTTCTAGGAGAATTTCATAATTTTAAATTAGAAATTACAATTAAATGTTGATATTGTATCTTTATGTAAAGAAATGTTAATTTGAAAAGAACGAATATATAAATGCATGTTTTTATACAATACTTTAAAAATAGACAATTATAGTGCAGCTTCCATTTAATCTAGACGGACAGTACCCCATCGATGCTATTTAGATGATATTATATATTCTCAGAAATCTTTATCGTCGGTAGATATAAACAAACCCTTTTTTATTTTATTTGAAGAACATATACATATGGACATGTCAAATCTCATATGTGTCAGCATCGTCCGAACTAGAGAAAATATCAGGAGGGGGGAACGCGATATTCCCACGCACATATCGAAACTTGAAAAGACATATCTATATTGATGGATGATCTTAGAGAATCAATGTTGATAAAGGTGGATGAGTTAGAGAAATGGAGCATGTGCTGCTCCTACTTCTGCTGCATGGCCCTGATTAAGAAACCACTATCTCGTCTCATCTCTATTTATATTATTCCTTATTCCTTTATTCGTAAATTCCCTTATTAATAATATTATTATAATTATAATACAACAATAACAATTATTATTCCTCTTCTTTCTTCTCCTCATACACCTATCCCCTATTATTAATCTAGAAGTACATGTATCAAAGTAACATTTTATTTGGAAGATTTACATAATTAAATTTTTACCGTTTAAATAAATATCAAAATTTGAAGTTATTATTTGTAATATATTTATGTTTACAAATAAATATTTAAATTATCATTTAATATTAACGATTCATTTACAACTATATGCAATTCACAAAAATGTGTATAAAATACATGTTTATCATTTCACGTGTTTCGCTAGTGACATATTTTATATTCTTATAATTTATACTATAACAAATCTAAAATTCTAACTGAATAATATATATTAAACAATAATTCTGACTGAGTAGCGAGTCTTTTTTTGAATATTTATATTTAGTTTCATACATTTATTTTACTACTATGCATAATTTTATACAATAAAATAAACTATTAAAATATTTTATTTAAAAACATTTTAAAATAGTCTAATTTTGTAATGACCGTGAACCGAAATTCTAGTTTAGGATGGGCATCGGTCGATGCAATGTTTGTTTTTCGGGAACGAGTAAGTGAAACGATCGTTTTTGTTGTGTTTTTGGGTTGAGAAACCCCAAAGCCGAGAATAAAAGGAAGAGACTAGACGTCTTTGAGGGTTTTGGCCATTCTTTGTTGTTCTTAAGAGATAGAAAAAGAGAGAAAAGGTTTCCTTTGAGTTTTGTGAGATTTTGGTACCGTTTCTTGAGAGGTTCTTCTGTGGGAATTGAAATCCAATTTTGGAGAGCGTGTTGGGGCTTACTGTGGTATGACTTCGTGCTTTTAGAATCACATTCGTCATTTTCAAGATGAGTGCATGACCATTGCCAATATAAGCATGAGATCTCTGAGTTTTTTTTTTGTGTTTCTCTATTATTTGTTATTGATTCTTTGTTTGTTTGTGTTTTTCGTGGTTTCTATGGCTTTTTTTGGTTAGTGTGATGTTCATGGTCGAATGGAGGTGTTGGAGGACAAATCTCAGTCGATGACGACGTCTGGAATCGACGAGGGAAACTGCATCGATCAATGCCAGGTGGGCGTCGATCGACGCAGACGCGAGGATTCGCGAGCAATCGATGCGATGCAAGGAGTGCATCGGTCGACGCAGATAGGGATTCATAGAATAGCATCGGTCAATGCAAGGAGTGCATTGGTCGACGCAGCTAGAGATTTGGAGGATTGCATTGGTCATTGGAAGGAGTTGCATCGGTCGATACAGGGGAAGTTGCATCGATCAACACGAGACGTGTATCGGTCGACACTGGTTCACAGCCGACGACTGTTATGTGGGCTTTATGGTTTGGTTGATTGTGACTTGTTTTTGATTGTTGTTTGTGACTGAAGATCTTATTGCTTGTGTGTATAGCCCAATAGATGGGAGGATATCCTAACTAACTATTTCTAGTAATACTTATGTCTTTCTCTAGGTTGTACCGCATGTAAAAGCAACGTATGATCATGGAATCAGGGCGATGAAGATGGGGATGTTCTAGTGGTTCGATTGTTTGTGGTTTGACATCTGTTAGGTTGATAGAGTTGGGTCATAGAACATTGTTAGGATGCTGGTTGTTTTCTTTTTGACATTGTTGGATTTGGAATTGTTAGACCCTTATTGTTTAGTTATTTATTGGTATTATTTATTGGATTGTTGGTGTTGTTGTGTTATATATTGCTAAGTTGTTAGTGAATATGGGATCACTAGTTAATTGTCATGTCAAGAAAAAAAATACGGGATGGATTGTATCAAATTTGATATTATTAAAGTATATGCAAAATATTATCAAAACCAAACAATAAAAATTACAAAAGTACTCTAATTTGATTTTTTATATAGATATATTTAAAATAATTATAGCAGACGACATGTGTAGTGAGTTATATAATAGAATGAATTATTGGGAAGTGTTTTTATCGATTCCACCGGGATTCGAATCCACTAAGTTGCGTTACCCCGCGTTGTAGAGATTGGCTATGAATCGGGGCTTGTCGATTCAATGATGACAAAAAAAATAGAATGGATTATTTATTTAAACGTTAGCTAAATATAGAATGTACAAATTATAAGATGAAAAAATTTGAAATTATTTTAAAATTTTATTACAATTTTTATATAAAATAAAGTTTAATCCCTGCTCTTTTACAAGTACTATTCTGGTTAACCATTTATTTTCTATACGTGCTAGTAAGCTATTGTGAGGAAGTTTCTGTTCCTGATAATAAAAAAAATATATCTAGAAAGAGAAAAATACATGGAATTTTGTGTGTGTTCGGACTTCTAACGTATGTACTGTAATTCCTACATTTTTTTTTTTCACAATTTGAAATGGTGACACTTCTTACAAAGATCACCAATATATGGCACGAGGATTGCATAATCTTTAAAATATTTTAAGGAGTATGATATGCTTTATCCCTTTACCTGAATTATTCTTGAGTGAGTGGGAACTTTTCTAATTAATTTTGTATTATATGTGGAAAAGTGGTCGGTCCTTATTAAAATTAGGGTTGAACTTACGTTACTCGTAATAATTTTTTTTATATATTAGGTCTATTTGCACTACACGCAAATTTTTATGTCTAGCTGCGATATAGTCACAAAAATTTGTGACTAGTTTTCTAACAACCACGAACATTAGTTATTTTTCCGAACATATAAGGACCCGCCCGATAGACAGATTTAAAGTTTTGTCAATAAAACTAAATTTAGCAAAAATATATTAAAATTTATTGTACATTATTTATAATTTTTTATACTATAATACTATTTACCATCACCTAGAAAATATCCATATGAACAAATTAAATCAATTGTTATATGTCTTTTTACTTTCATTTTTGTATAATTTTTTAATCACTAAAATTGTTGGCTCAAAAAACATTTTGAATAAAAATAATTTACATCACAATAGTATATGACTAACCATAGAGGGAACTGATGTTCATATATTTTACCATGTTTTCCCTTAGTTTATTCACATCTTTTGCATCTTTTGCTATCCATTTTTACCATTATTGCATAGCTTTAGGACTAATCATGCATTAGAGTTTAGTTGCATTGCATTTGCATCTTTTCATGCATAATCAGGTGATTTTGGAGCTTAAGGAGCATGAAAGCAATGTTGAGGAGAAGTGAGACAATCATGAAGGAAAAGCAAGAGAGTTAAGGCTGAAGAACCAAGGTCCAGAGTCCAACTCGACCCCACACTGGACCAGACACTCGACAGTGTGCAGAGGAGGACTCGACCGAGTGGAGGAAGCAGAAGAAAAGCCAACTCGACCAGCCACTCGACCGAGCACAGGGTCGAGTTGACCGAGCCGTTGACTATTTTGTCTTTTAGTATTTTTAGGGCTTCCACCCCCTCTCCTTTATAAAGCCTTGTACCTGCAGCCACCAAAGAGTCCAGCTTTTAGAATAGTCAGAAACCTAGTTTTTACCCTTTTGGGAATTATTCCTTTTGCACTTTTATTATTTTTAGATCTTGTACTTCCTTGAGAGAAAAACTCTAGATTCTTCAATATTGTTGGTTTCATAACTTTTTTAATATTGAGAATTCGAGTTTCATTCCTTCTTGAGTATTGTAGATCTTTGTTTTATCTTTCATTTGATGCAAGTTTCAGTATTTTCTGGGTTTATGATTTTTGTGTTCATCATGTGTTCTTGTGAGTAGTGCTTAGGATCTTGAGGATGGGTTAGGCTGGGCTGTGTTTGAGGTTTGTTTGCTTTGGTCAAGCTTGATTGTGGTAGAATCTCTTCTAGGCTAGATGTTCTTAATGCTAATCAGTTCTTGAAGAAAATTAATTTGACATAATTTAGGAGATTATAGAAAATTATAAGCACGGTAATATATGAATCTCAAATAATTCAAATAGAACAAAGTTGAAAGCATTTTGAATAAATTATTTTGTTAGATGAATAATATAAGACGATCTATGTTTATATAGAAGTGAGTATTTACATTTTTTAGAAATAATAATTTTCTGTATATTTTCCTTAATCCCTTTTCTATTTTATGATAAAATTTATTCCAATGAGCTCATTGTTTTTTAAATAATTTATTGCTTCGCACTCTCTTTTAAGACATACTATCGTTCGATGATAAGAACGCTTTCATTTTAGTTGATCTAGTATTATATAATCTCTGTTGTTATCTTGCATTTAAGTATTCATATTTTTATGCTATCTGTCCTGCAAATTAATAGAAATAATGATAACATCGTGAGAAATTTGTTAATCCCCAAAACCTTAGTTATTATGCATAAGAAATTTTGTTTACACTTCAAAGTGAAAGATTGCGTAGTATGCATTATGAAATTGAGAAACGAAACAAAATTCAAAGAATCGACGATGAAACACGTGATAATATCAAACAAAAGGTTAATAAAAACAAAAAATAAAATTTTACCAAGAAAAACAAAGGTAGTCGAAATTATTTGTTTGGTGAAAAATATGTCATCATCTATTTGCTTAAATAGAGAGGTGTATTTACAATCCTTTTCCTTTTAGGTTATTAAAGTTTTTTTTTAATATAATAAGATTACAATTATCTTATGCACCGTTTTACCAAACTTGAAAACTGTGATTTTTGATCGTTAAAATTTACACGTGTCACGATCTGATGAGTTACTAACTTTGATATGCGATTTATGATTGTTAAAATTGACAAGTGACACGATCTGATGAGTTACTAATTTGGATATTTAATCGTTAAAACTGAAACATGTCATGATCAGATGAATTTTCAACTTTGATCTATGATCGTTAAAACTAACACTTGTCACGATCTGGTGAGTTACTAACTTTAAGAACCAAACTTTATATAATAAAATTACTGTTCCGTGGCTAATTTAGTTGGATTTGATATATGGCAAATTTTTTACTAAATACAATCACAAACTAAATCCATGACTAAAATGCTGATTGATGCATGACTTTTAAGTCTTTAAAAATAGGAAAAATTGAAAATAAATTATAGATATTTAATTTTTTTGTCCATATATGCATTCTATAAACAAGATTGGTACTATATGCTTTTCTATATTTAAAATTCTATTATAACAATAGTTTTCATTAAAATCTACAAAACTTTAATATATTTCCTAAATCAATTAATTTTTTCTAATTGTAATATTTTTTTAGGACAAAAATATAAGGTAAGGCAATATTATTTTACTTGAAGCCATCGTTCATCACTTCTTCTGTTTGTTGTTCATCTATTCTTCTTCATAAAAAAAATGACCTTTCATAATTGTTTCCTCCTCCCAAATAATCAAAAAAAAAAACTTGTTTTCTTTATCTTTTTATAATTTATCTCTCTCTCTATCTCCCTCGCTTTAATTTGTCTTACCGTGGGAGCCAAATCCCACACCTGATGATTTTAGTGGTCAAGAACGAGTTAAAATTAAAGAACAAGTATTTAGAGAAAATATGTGTATTATTAAGCTTTTACTTTGAGAATCCAATGACCTATTAAGGTTACAATGATAAGTATTTATACTACAAGGTGTAACTAATATTCGATCAATACAATTATTCTTCATAAATGCATATGTTTTGATCCTAGTATTTATGTCGTAACGCTTAAATCCCTTAGTTTGACTAAATCTCCTTTTAGTCCGAAAGTCTCTCTTTTACTCCGATCTCCTCAACAAACACGCTTGTTGGGTTGGAAACCCGAAATCCTTTTTGAGTCCCAGACCGACTAGCCATGAGCTGATCTATCTTTCTTTCGAGCCCTTTGACCTTTCCCACATCGCATAGTGGCCCTTACAACCTTCGGTCTACTCAATAAATGTTAACTCGAACCTGGAGGGGTTCTTGGTCCCAATATCAGCCCCCAAGTTCTGCAAATTGGTCAGTTTGGAGGACTTAAGCATTAACGCGGATGGGAGGATTTAATTCAAAATTTTTAATTACTTTATGTCTCCTCAATGTAACCCTCGAATCTCGGTATCTTCCCTTTCTAAGTGCTTGACACGCGCCAATCCTACTCTTAGATTGTATTGGTTTCCATTTTCTTGGCGGGAGACTCTTCTTCTTCTTCTTCCCTGATTTAAACCAGAACTCTCTGCTTTTAACGTGATTTCCCCAAATCATCTCTATTAAATATAATCTTTTAACCCAAGATCAATCATGTCCTCTTCTCATAAATTGTAACATCCGCAAACCAAAATTGGAAATTTTGGTAGGAGTGTCGACCGACACCATGAGTGGTGTCATTTGACAACATTCAGGACTGGATGTTTGCTTTGATTTCAGATCTATCGGTTTGATCGGTTCAGTTTGGGGAACTTAGGGTTCATATTTAAGGAGGGCAGTCGACGTTTTGGTTGAGTTTTAACCTATTTTTCCCTGCAGAGAAAGAATGCTCCTTAAAAAGTTTAGAGAGATCATGAAGTTTATATGCCTATATTCTTGGGAGATCTGTTCGTGGGAGTGAAGTTCCGGGGTAAGAGGCTTGTTAGAAAGTTGCTGGGATGTTGGATTCATCATTGGTTGGTCGGAATTAACCGGTTTTAGAGGTGAGTGCATGACCATGGTTTATCTAAGCATGATTCCTTTGTTTCCATGTTTTATGTCTGTTTTTGGTTGTTTTCTTGCATGTTTATGGTTGATTCATGGTTTCTATGGCCTTTGATGGCTTTGGGTTAGCCTTGGCCGCATTGGAGGCGGTGGAAGACAAAGAACAGACCCTCGGCTTCGAGCAGAACGCATATGCGGGGTCGGTGTCGATCAACACCAAGTGTGTGTCAGTCGGCACTAGGAGTTGACGACGTGAGGACTTGAGTATTTGTCGATCGACACCAGGTGGAGGTGTCGCTTGACACTGCTAGGGTTTTTGGGTCGATGAGAGGTGTCGGTCGACATCAAGAGGGTCTCGGTCGACACCAGGTGGTCAGTGTTGGTCGACACCAGGAAAGTATCGGTTGACACCAGGTGGCCAGTGTTGGTCGACACCAGTGAATTGGCGTCTCGTGGCGTCTCGCGGCTCATGAGAGACCTTTCCACTTCCTCCAATTTTCCCGCGTCTCTCTTGCGTCCCAAGCTCCAGTTTACACGTCTGCGGCTTTATTTCTCTTCAGTCCCCGGTCCTTCTGTCCGTGACTTCCGATTCTCTTGTCCATCTCCGGACCTCTCGTCCATGACATCGAATTCTCTCGTCCATCTTCGGACCTCTCATCCGTGACATCGAATTTTTTCGTCCATCTCCGGACCTCTTGTCTGTCCGGCTGGTATGCGGCTATTCCGTTATCATGGTCCGTTTTACGTCCTTCTCACCATTTTTCCACGGCCATTCCTTTCTTTTACCCTTCCTTGTTCTTGACCATCCATCGTCCAATTCACCGGATGTCCTAATGGTTCACGTCCGTTCTTTGGTCTTGGACCATTCCGCGACTTGGTAACTTCCTTCGCAAGTCTCCGGGTCATTCTTCGAGATTCTCTTTTCTCCATCTTCTCAAGATTTTTCCTCTTCCTTCGAACACGTTTCTCCGTCCGGTCCGTACTTCTCGTTATGGGTCATTACATTCTACCCTCCTTAAAAGAATTTGTCCTCGAATTCTAATGTCTCGATCACCTCTTTGTGAAGTCCATGGCTTCTTGTCAGCTACGTCTTCTTCTAGGTGTCCCCTTGACCACCGTTGTAACCTCTATTTTGATACTACTGTTCACCGTTGTAATTACTACCAATACAACAATAGCTCGATTGACTAGCGTCATCAAAGCTTCTTCATCTCCAGCTTTTCCTTGGTTCTTCTAGATCCATACTTCTCTTGGTTATGAGTTTCTTCTCACCATACTTTTACTCAACATATCACCTTCACATTCGTTTTCTCACTTTCTGGTACGCTTTGCTCTCACCACTTATTTTTAGAGCCTTTTCTTAGTCGTCACCACAACTTAGTGTGAATTCCTCCATTCTTCTCCTCAAGTTGATTCATCGGACCTTCCCTTGGTACTTTACTCTTTGCATAGAGTTTATTTGCTTAACTCATTATCTTCTTGCACTTTCTTTCTTTGCCACATTATTTTCTTGCACCCTTTTTCTTGACTTAGTCGATTTTTGCATCAGACCAATACGCGATTTCGCTTTCTAGCCACTCTCCTGGTTAGTTTCCACCTTTGCCTTTGCTTGCCTCAGCATCCTCTCTTTTCCATATTTGATTGTCCCTCCCGGATCAATCGTTCGACTTTTTCACATTTTTCCCTTGCAAAAATGTCTCTCTTTTCTCTTCCCAAACGGATTGTCCCTCCGGGATCAATCGCTTCGTCCTTTTCTAGAGATTGCCTACGCGAAAATTCTCTTCTCTCCCTTTTTATATCACCATTCTCTTTTCTCGCTGAGCTATTCCGAGTGTCATCCCGATCACTCTCGTGCTGTCTCGCTTGTTAGATCGTGTTCTTACGGTGTTTAGGTGAATCTTCAATCAATCATGCCAAATGAAAGACAAGCTCAAACATTTGGTTAGTTATGCAACCTATATGAAATCTATACCAACATGCAAGCTACCAAACAATCAACCACAATCAAACACGCAAGGGGGTTAGCAAGCAATCACACAAAAACACAACCACAAAAGGCTACTCTTAGCACTTCTTCCTTAATATCTTATACCAAAAAGATAAAAGGGGTTCTGCTTGCTACTGGGTTCAATATCTAGTCCTCAAGACCTAGGTAGAATATTACACACCAAAAGTAAGTTCTAACATTCCCAAAAAGGTTTACACAACACCCTATAACATGGCTAACATGTGCATAGGGTTCTCTCAAGAACTTACACATCTTACAGTTGCACTCGCATCGTTCAGGCGGCTGGTCGGCACTTGGTTCATCAGGTGGGTTCACAGAGGTCGAGGCCGCAGGCTCCGGAGCTTCACTTTCACTCGGTCCACCTTCATCCATCCTTACGGATTTGGTCGGACAGTTTTGCAATAGGTGCCCAAAGGAACCACATTCCCAACACATAACAACATCTCCCGGCCCTAGAGTGCACAAGGCTGCTCTCTAGCAGTGTCAAATTCGGTGCCCACTCTCACCACACGCCGCATAGTGGATCATGTTTCTCACTTGCACTCGGGAAGGATTGGTCACTCGCTTCCTGGCTTGTGCTCAAGTTCTCGGCATCCCCCTCTGTGGTCGTATCTCCTCACGTTCCGCAGGTCCGATGATATCAATCATGAGTCTGGTCCGCTTTCCAACTCCTTGTTCATGCTCCAACCGAACGATCTCTTTCCTTAGCCTTCCTTCCTCGGCTAGCTTCTCCACCAATTCCATCATCGAGTCTCTCAACTTTCGACTCGCTTCCTCCACTTCCTCACAGCTTGGTTCTTGTTCAGGAACCTTTCCCAGGTCTCTTCTTGGTTCACTTCCGGTGATCTCTTGATCCTCTTTGGGTTCACTCCCGACTTCTCCGGTTTCACCTTCTGCGTTCAGGTTTTCCACCACTTGTTCTCGACCCACTCTCGGTTCAGTCTTGGCCATTGGTACATGAATATTCTCGGGATCCGTGATAACAGAATTTTCACCCAGGGTATCATTTCCCTATGCAGTTGTAGTACAAAGGGTTATCAATCACAAATGGTTGTTATGCTAGCAGATAAGATATGATCAAAAACAAGCAAGTCAAGCCAAGCAATAATTTGGGGTTTAATCTAACAATCCTAAAATAAACCAAAGAAAATAAAAAGGCAAGAACCACATGACCTAAGCACTCGATTCAAGCATTCGAGTACATGATCGGGTGGAGTGGTCGGGTCCTGAAGTCAAGGATGAACAACTCGAAGGTATACACGAAGCTGGTGATCGAGTACCAGTTCAGGTAAGGGGTCGAGTTATTAAATAAAGTTAAACAATTGATATAAGAAAGCTCCTAAGGATGGGGTAATCAACTCATAAGTGTTCCTGACCAGTATGGATGTCCTCCATGCCTCAAGTAATTATTCCCTAGACATGAATCTCTAAAATCTTGTTAAAACACTCTCGTGATAGAAACAATCAACCTTGATCACTCCCCTACCCAACTCTCAATGGAGAAACATGACCAAGAAGGCAATACAAACCGATTCATTATTGTCAATAAACTCCTTACACATCTAAGCTCTTAGGCTAAGTGAGTAAATCTCTAGCATTGATTGATTCAAGCATTTCAACTACATCTCTCGATGGCAAAACACCCTAGATCTAATCTCAACCTCTTGGTCTGAAAATAACATTAAAAACACCAATCTAGAAAGGAATTTATATAATATAAACAATCAAGCTAAGACATCCTAACCGATCAAGAACACATATTTATCTATCCCATCCCTAGAAACTTTGTTTCACTACTCAGATCTCATTGCAGAAAACATAAAAACACAAATAAACGAAAATTGCATTGTATTGAATATAGAAATAAAGTACAAGAGTACAAAATTGAAAACTAAGAAGAATAGCAAAAATAATGAAAAACAAATCCTAACAAAGTGGAAACAGTGTTTGAATCGCTCAGTCTCTCTCTCAAAAGCTCTCGCTCTCTGTTCTGAGTGTCTGCGGCGTGCTAGGGCGAGAGGAAGAAGAGGGGGGTTTTTATATGGAAACCCTTTTAACCTAGCTGCCCAGTCCTGCCCGAGGGTCTTCTCGATGGGGTGCACGAGGATTAGGTCGGGTTGTTCCTCGGGTAGGTCTTCGGGTTGTTCTTCCTGCTCCTGGATCCTCCTCAATTGGGTTGAGGTTCGGACTGTTCTTCCTGCTCAATAGCTCCTTCGGGTACATGCTCGGATTTGACCTTGTTTTCCCCCATTTTAGGCTCGAAGGCACCTGTTTTCATCCAAAATGCACAAATGCAAGAATGCAACACCCTAAATGGCCTAAATGAAAATTCCTACAGATAATGACCTAAAAATGCTAAGGTTAGGGTATATATAATGCAAAATATGGACAAAAAGGTGTCTAAAACATGTAAATTAGAGAGTTATCACACCCCCAAACTTAGATCTTGCTAGTCCTCTAGCAAGGAAGTAGGAGGATGCGGTTTAAAAATGGGGACTCATAACTTTTTGTGCTATGCGAAAGATACAAACTATAGTCCTTAAAGATAGTTTAACGGTGCTAAGATCAATCAACATACTTACAAATATTTTTCTATGCTATCACTATGCATCGATCTAGTTCATCCCCCAACTAACAGTAAAGACTTGCAATGCCAAAGAACATTTCTTTCAAATTCATTAAAGTGTTTGGCGAATTCTTGCAAATGGGAAGTGAATCAAGCTCAGTCGGTTTCAAGGGTAAGGTTTTTTAGTGGGGTGGTTTCAAACAATGTCTTTGGGTGGTTTTCTCTGAAAAGATGGAATGCTAGACAGTTGTGAAAACTATCTAAGATTGAGAACAATTAGGGCATACAAAGCTTAATTCTTGATAATCTATCTTTTTCTTATTCACTTTCTTTATGTCCAACACCCTAGAGCAAAACTACCCATAACCTTGATTTTAACTCTTTTTCTTTTATAATCCCTAAGGTTTAAACTTTAAACATCTAGCTCTTTTTTTTTTTTTTCTTTCTTTGCTAAACTCCTAATAAAATTCCTATATTATTTTTTTTTTCTTTTTCTAGGAGACTATAGCAAGATCTTTTTCTTTCTCTTTTTTTTTTATTAAGAGACTTAGAACTAATTAAACCGAACCTTAGGGACTTTCTTCTATAATTTCTCTTTTATTCCCCAACCCAACCCCAAATAACCATGCTAACCACCAATCTTTCAAAACCGATTCTATTAGCTAGTCCAAAAGTTTTAACTTAGCTAAAACAAGAGCCAGTTCTTTGTCGTTCTCAATACTCTCAAGGTTTAACAACCTATAGCACAATGAAAAGACCTCACTCAACAATTCACAACAAGGTTTGAAAGAAAGGTTTGGGTTCAAGGGTAGGGAAAACAAATTGGGTTAAACAAAAATATTGGTAAAAATGGAGTGTTAACCCGAGTTTAGAGTTACCATGAGAAAGTATTCAAATTCCAGTTAAGGTTAAGTCCAATAATATAGAGATGATTCAATGTTCAAGCAAGTGGAGGAAGCTTTCAAAAGACACAAGGTTCTAAACAAAGATTTTTTATTTTTTTCCAAAGATTGATCTAGCAACAATGAACTGTGATTAAGGGCTATAGCTTCAATCCTAAGGTTTGACTTTAAACTAGGTGGTTTTAATCATTGTCCCCTAAAATGCAAATGCAACAATCCTATATGAAGCAGTCTAGACTCAATCATAATATGTAAATGCAACTACATGAACATTTTTTTTTTTTTTTTTTTGGGGTTTTTAATGCAAATAGATGCAGACTCAATAAATAAAACTAGTATGCAAAAATTTGAAATAAGAAAATAAGAAAATAGAACACAATGTTATATACATTCTCAGACCCTCCCCCAAACTTAAAATTACACAGTCCCTTGTGTAAATAAAAGTCTGAAAAAGAAGTCTAAGAATCACACAAATTGAGACAAAATAAAATGCAATGGCATAAACAATGGTTTGGATGAAATTGGTACCTCATGGGTTGGTGAAGAAGGAGGTTGTGGCAGCCTCCATGCTCGCCAACGTGTACCCAGGATCGTCACTGGCTTCAGCAGGCGCCGGGGTTTGCTCATCAGAGAGCTCGGTTATGTGTACGGACGACTTGCTCGGACCAGCATCCGGGGGGTTGATCGGTTAAGGCATTGCGTAGCTCATCGGGTTGGGCATCGGGTAGTATGAAGGGTACGGTGGGAGAGGTCCAGAATGGTCACCAGTGTAGCTGCTCTCAGGGTGCATCGAGTACAACATCGGATACGACATCTAGTAGGTCGGAGGGAAAGGACCTGAGTGTTTACCCGGATGTGTGCTCGATAGGGGCATCGGGTATGACATCGTGTACCCCGTCAGGCTAGGTGTCAGATAGGCATCGAGTGGCTTCTCTGCGATCTATTGGGTCTGGTGACATTCTCCTCTACTTGGGGCTCGTAGGATGATGCTCTTTGAGGCTCTGGAGGTGCCAATCCTCGGATTCCTCCTAGTGGTCCGCTTCTCCCCATCTATGTGGGTGCATATGCTGATGTGGGAGCTGAGGCACAGCTTGCCTTGTCTTGCAACTCCCTGATCTATCCTCCCATTACCTTCACTGTGCCGGTAAGGTCCCTCACTTCCTTAGATAGGAACTTGTTCATCCTCTTAAACCATTCGATTCTCTTGTGAGCTTCTCTCACTCCCACCGGTTGCTTTTGAGAGCATACTCATCAAAACCTGTCCTTGCCCTGTTGGCTCTATCTCTTCAGCTTCAAATTCCCCCTCAGGGTTGTACAACTCCTCAAATGGTGGCATGAAGTCTATGTTCTCCCCTAGTCGGATCTTTGTGCACACGATGTTGGGCAGAATCATTTGAGCAGCTCCGACTGCTGGATGAACGAACTTGAAGAGAAACCTATCATTTGGCCTCTCATAAGCCAAGTATCTCGCCAATGTGAGCTAGTTGATGTCTAGCCACCTCGGCTCATGTATCACTCCCTTCAAAGGCACATCGCAAGCTACCAAGATTGGTGTGACCAAACGTCCTATGGATATCTCTCCAGCTCCCTCTCGCCTCTTGGTTTTCATTGCCCAAGATTTTTGATACTAGAACTGATCAAGCAAGACAAAGACCAAACTTGTATCTGCAACATCCCCTACTAGCGGGCTACCATCCCTAATATTATCTAATAATCCACACAAGGAAATGTCTAGCAGTTGGAGCTCATGATCATTCACATTCCCAGTTTCCTTCTTAGTAAATAGAGTGCAGGCTAGGGACTTGTTAAAATACCTCAAAACAGGCCTCCTTATTTGAGAAGATTTGGAGCTTGTAGACTTGTAGAGAAGCTTATCTCCTATTGTCAGCCATAGGGATTTCATCTTTTCCTTGTTCACTTCCATGTTTTCTCCACTCCCAGCCTTGAATCCATACAACTCCTCCATCTCCTTGTAGGTGAGTCGGTATTCCTTGTTGCGCACGGAGAAGGTGATGAACCCGATCCTCCCGTCGGGTAGTAGGGTTGGGTTGTCTTCAAAGTAGTGTAACCACAGCGTGGAAAGGAAGTGAACCGTCTCCTCCTCATAAGCTTCGAGGTTGGCTCGCATCATCTGGCCCAGGTGGCACATGTCGAAGAGAAAATCGACATCTCTTGCGATTCCCAACTATTACATCGTTTTGCGGTGAGGGTAGCGTGTACCAACGAAGCTCATCTTGCAGAGGACCTTGAAGAGCTTGGCCGGAGTCTCCACCTCTCTTTGCTTCAGCCTCCTCGATGCCAACCGGGTGCGTTTTTCTGCTCCTCCTCTCTGATGTGAGCACGGAACCGGACTCACAACCAGGAATGACAGCACCGGACAAGGACGCCCAAGACGCTGCCGAGACGTTTGCATTACCCGCGGGAAAACATCAAGCCGATGCACCAAGGATCACGCCAGGAGCCACTACACATTCCAAGAGCTCGTCAAAGGTCGCAAGACAAAGGAACAACCAATTTGTGCAAGCCTTTGTTCGAGTAGATCAAGAGAGCAATTCGGCCAAGGTAACTCAAGTGGAGACCGTTCGTACGGCCGTCATCCTTACCCAAGGATGAAGGCAACCAAGCCGTTAGGATCATGACCAGTACTCTTTTTCCTTACTCCGGGTTTGTCCCACGAGGTTTACCGGAGAAGGTTTTAATGAGGCGACGAGTCCTAACGCAAACCTCCGCGTTTTGAAGCCAATGACGTGGTTCCCGCGTCAAAGCCTAAGGACGTGTTATCTTTTTGTTTAAGCGTTGCGTTTTGAACTTTGTCTAGAACTTTCTTTTGTAACGTTAGAGTAGTGTGACGTGTGTGGTCCTGTTTAAACCACTTAGAGGGAAACGTGTTATCCATCAAAGGAAACACGTCAAGGGCAAACGTGTGTGGACCATAGCGAGTCCGCATGTCCCTAGTTCCCTCTAAACCCTCACACTATTTAAACCCTCCTTTCTATTGTAAAACGCATACTTGAATGAAATTATTTTTCCAAAGAGTGATTCTTTGTTTCTTGTCTCAACTCTCTCTTTAGCCTTAGTCCGAGACTAGCTCTCGAGAAACCCTAGTAGATTCATGAACTGGGGTCGTAATCTACTAGTTTAGCCGTATCACGAGTCGAGTCAAAACTCGTGTGTTGTCATTCGATCCACCCTCGCTTCCATTTCGTCTAGTTCGCCAATTCTAGGTTCGCTAGCCGCTGGCCGCTCCCGACGAACCGTTCCGTACCGCTATCGCCCGTATAGTCCATTCATCCGAGAGTTCCATACCGCTATCGCCCGTATAGTCCATTCATCTCCCCTCTCTTTCCCCATCGTTTGACCCGAAGGAAGTTCTCGCAAAACTGAACGACCTGAGGATCCAACTTTCTGTCTGTACCGCGAGCCGACCTGCGCTCACATCACTCTTGGTCATGGCTCTCTTCCTCCATGTCTCGATTTTCTTCTTCCGCCGCTCTCTCAGCTACCTCCTCAGCCTTTTCAGAAGCTGGTCTCTTCCCTCTTGAAACCGCGGCTCTGCTCCTCAACCGTAAGGTTTGGTTCTCCTCCGGTTCTCCTCCATCGGCATCTGAATCGACCTCCATAGGGTCTGTGACGGTTCGCTCGGACGTAGAAAGGTCCCTACGTCGAGGAGATCTGCGGACAGCATTCGCCACCGGGCTTGGTGAGCAAACTCGGGGGTCTGCACGATCGGTTGCTCGACCACTTGCTCGGGTGAGTGATCGGGTTGAGCATCGGGTTGGAGATTGGAAACGTCCAGCCAACGGTTGGGAATTTGAAGCGTCTCCTCCTTCTTGGGAATCATGAGCATTGAAGCCTTCACCTCCGGTTCTAGCAGCGGCGGAGGTTGATCTTGTCTCCTTCTTTTGGTAAGTTCTCATCTTGGGAGCCATTGTTGAATCCTTGAAAAGAGAAGAATCTAAACTCGAGATTAATAGGGTTAGTTCCCGAAAATCTTAAAGCACTCGAGTTTGAGAGAAAGGAAAAATAAGAAGATGGAAGTTAAAGAGTTTTGAGCACTTATCGATTTTATCTCGGGGAGAAAGGGGTTGGTCCTCTTTAAATTGAAGGGGTTGCCGCTAGGGTTTCACCGAGAGTGGGCTAGGGTTTTGTGGAATTCGGACTCCACTCGCCACCCGACTGGGAACACGATCAGGCGCGTCGGGTAATGTTCAGGTATAGCCTCAAGTTCCTCAAAATTTCCTTTTTCCTTTTTTTTCTTCTTTATATATATATATATATGTGTGTGTAAAAATCTAAAATAAGACAAAAGAATAAAATGAAATTAAAAGAAAATAAAGGATACCTTTGGGACTTCCTCTGAAGTGAGCTTGTTTTAAATCACTAAGCTTGACTCTTCATGCTCTTCAAGCATGGGTTTTAGGAGGGAAAGGTTCTGCAATCCTCTCCACTAAAACAGACTGGTCCAACCGATTTTTCTGGTTATGTCCCGGTTCCAAGGCAAATGCAGTATGGACTTCTTTGTGATGCTTGGCTCTTCTTTGCTTTGTCTGGGTGGAAAAAACTTGACCATCTATGGTTGGCCTTTTAATTCCTTTCTTGATGCAAAATTCCATCTTGAAGTGCTCTCCATGCTCAATTCTGATCTTCCCTTTCTTCACATCTATCACTGCTCCTACTGTTGCCAAGAATGGTCTTTCTAGGATCAGTGGATCTTCTGGTTTCTTATCAATATCAAGGATCATGAAATCGGTAGGAACTTCCACTCTTCCAATCCTGAGAGGCAGGTTTTCCAGGATACCGATGGGGTGTCTGACTGTTCTATCAGCTAGAACCAGATACAGGCTACTTGGTTTAAAACTGCTGAAACCCATCTTAGTGGCAACTGATAGTGGAATGATGCTGACTGAAGCTCCCAAATTGCACATGCAGTTGTTGAAAATCCGAAGGCCTATTGAACATGGCAAAGTAGAAGAACCGGGATCCTCCAATTTCTCCTTAATTCGCAGTTCAGGATCTAAACACACTCCACTCCTCAGAATTGCATTCCCAATCTCTTTGACAGCTTTCTTTACCTCAATCTCCAGCTGAGTTGTCTCCTTGATAATATCCTCTCAAAGTTTGTGTGGTGGCAAGAGCTTGGGAGTTGGGGCTTTTCGTTTGGACATACGCTCTGCAAGCGCCTCTAATTGGATGTCAAGAGCAGCTCTGAACCTTTTCTCTAATTCCCCTTCCTCAGCTGTAGGCAGTTGAGGTTGATCTGTCATCTGAACATCAACCCGATGGATCATCTAATCACCATCATGGGGTATGTCATCGGTTTCAGCCTCGAGCGGTGCATTGGTTTGCGATTCTTGAACCTGTGCTCGGTCATCAGCTCGATCACTATCCTCGGGTGAAGGATCGGGTTCATACTCGGATATGTAGTACTGGTGCTCGTACGCCCCATAGTAATCCATATTTTTCCCATCTTGAACATCGCTGTCCTCAGTGAGGTAGTCCTCAAAATCATCATCAACAAAGATGGCCTGGGCTGTGGCATAATCTTTTGGGTTCTGAACAGCTTTACCTGGAAGCTGGTTAATTTTTGGAGTTGGTTGGGTGCTGTGGTGGCCTTCTAGGTATCTCCGCTTAGTGTTGAAAGAATCATACTTGGCATACAGGTCATTATTGATGTTCATATATTTTACCCTGTTTTCCCTTAGTTTATTCACATCTTTTGCATCTTTTGCTATCCATTTTGACCATTATTGCATAGCTTTAGGACTAATCATGCATTATAGTTTAGTTGCATTGCATTTGCATTTTTTCATGCATAATCAGGTGATTTTGGAGCTTAAGGAGCATGGAAGCAAAGCTGAAGAGAAGTGAAGCAATCAAGAGGAGAAAGCAAGAGAGTTAAGGCTGAAGAACCAAGGTCCGGAGTCCCACTCGACCGCCCACTCGACCAGACACTCGACCGTGTGCAGAGAGGGACTCGACCGAGTGGAAGATGCATGAGAGAAGCCAACTCGACCGGTCACTCGACCGAGCACCGGGTCGAGTTGGCCGAGCCGTCTAGCTATTTTGTCTTTTAGCATTTTTAGGGCTTCCACTACTTTTTCTATTTAAGGACCTTGTACCCAGCAGCCACCAGGAGTCCAGCTTTTACCCTTTTGGGAATTATTCCTTTTGCACTTTTATTTTCTTAGATCTTGTACCTTCTTTTGAAGGAGAAAACAAAGAATTCTTGGATTTTGTTGGTTCCATAACTTTCTAGATAATAAGAATTCGTGTTTGATTCCTTCTTCAATATTGTAGATCTTTGCTTTATCTTTCATTTGATGCAAGTTTCAGTATTTCTTGGGGTTTATGACTTTGATGTTCATCATGTGTTCTTGTGAGTAGTTGCTTAGGATCTTGAGGATGGGTTAGGCTGGCTTGTGGTTGAGGTTTGTTTGATTTGGTCAAGCTTGATTGTGGTAGAATCTCTTCTAGGCTAGATGTTCTTAATGCTGATCCTATAACTGAGAGGGTAGGATTTGATATCAAGCATCTTAGCATCACACCAATGTTTAAGAAGCATATATAAGGCTAGATCTAGAGCTTACCATTAGCCTTGCTAAGAGATTAGAGGTCTTGTTTGGTATGTGACATATTGCTTAATGCCTGCTTGTGTAGATTCTTTACTTTGTGAGAACAAGTCTAGAGATGCATAGGTTTGATTTTTTCTTGCCATGAGAGTGGATTAAACTTGTCTTAGAGATATATGTCTAGAGATTAGCTCAAAGTGTTTGAGATTTGTTGACCAAGCTAGATGACCTCAATCATTAGTCCAGCCCATGAATCCCTCCTCAAGGCCTTCCTTGTTTATTGATTTTCTAGCTTTAATCCTGCTGTTTGCTTGTTGTTTGATTCGCTCTTGTATTGCTCTGTTTTTCTTGTGTTGCTTTGTTTTTCTTGTGTTGCTCTATTTTTCGCGTTTGTCCAGCTCGACCCTGCACTCGATCTATACTCGATCGAGTGCTTGCTCGAGTTCATCCCCAGAACTTTTGTTTATGCTTTGTAGTTGTCCTGTCTTATCTCTTGTCTCATTCTAGTTGCATTTCTGTTGCATTTACTTAGTGTCCTGTTCATTACTTGCCTTACACTAGTTCATTACCATAGTTTCTATTTCTGTTCTAGCTTCATAACTGTCATAATCATTCTGTTCCATTTACATTTAGCATCTAGTTCTAGTAGCTTTTACATTCTGCATTTTACATCTCACCATAGGATTGTTAGTGACAAACATCCTTTACATTTGGATTGACTTAGGCATATATGCACATCCTGATTGCTTGCAAACTCTCAGATTGGATTGACACCTCTTATACTACAACTGCATAAGGGGAATTGAAACACCCTGCCATCCATTCATTCATATCTCATCATTCCATACATCACCATTCACCTCCATAAAAACATATGTGTTTCAATTTGGCGTCGTTGCCCATTTGAGAGTGTTTTTCTGACATTTAGGATCAATATTTGTCTAAAATTAAGTTCGTTTATCCACTTGTGAAGTTGCTGAACTCGAATCTTCTTTTGCTTGGCTGTCTTGAGTTTCAGGTACCAACTTGACCACCCACTCGACCACCACTCGACCGAGTAGTGATCAAGCACTTGATCGAGTCAGAAGCCGTATACAAATAGACACCACCTCCCAGTCGACTCGACCACCCACTCGAGCCTGCGCTCGACCGTGTACCTGTTCGAGTCTGTACTCGTGTTTGTTGATGCACACAAGGTCAAGTGGGAAAGACAATCTTCAAAGGCCTATTGACAACATCCACAGGCTACAAAAGGGTTTGAGATATAAGCAAAGAAGAGTAGTTCCAGAACAGCAAGAGGATCCAATCATCATGGAGCAACAAGATCCAGTTCCAAGACCAAGGAACATTGGTGCTGGAGATGCACCCAACACACACAACCAGAGAGCTGGTATTGTGCCTCCTACAGTAGCAAACAACAACTTTGAGATCAAGAGTGGATTGATCTCCATGATTCAAGCCAACAAGTTCCATGGGTTGCCAATGGAGGATCCCCTAGACCACCTTGATGAGTTTGATAGAATATGTGGTCTCACAAAGATTAATGGAGTGAGTGAAGATGGATTCAAGTTAAGGCTATTCCCCTTCTCACTTGGAGACAAGGCTCACCTTTGGGAGAAGACTCTTCATACTGGAGCAATAACCACATGGGATGCTTGCAAGAAGGCTTTCTTGGCAAAGTTCTTCTCAAATGCTAGGACTGCTAGATTGAGGAATGAAATTTCTGGGTTTGCTCAAAGGAATAATGAGAGCTTTTGTGAAGCTTGGGAGAGGTTTAAAGGATTTCAGACTCAGTGTCCTCACCATGGCTTCAACAATGAGTCCCTACTAAATACTTTGTATAAAGGAGTGCTTCCCAAGATTAGAATGCTTCTTGACACAGCCTCTAATGGCAACTTCCTCAACAAGAATGTGGAAGAAGGATGGGAATTGGTTGAGAATCTTGCTCAGTCAGATGGCAATTATAATGACGACTATGTTAGAACCATAAGGTCCACCTCCACTGACCAAGAGGACAAGTACAAGAAGGATTTGAAGATGGTCAATGAGAAGCTTGACAAGATCCTTCTTAGCCAACAAAAGTCCATTCACTTCATTGGTGAAGAAGAGGTTCAAGTTCAAGAGGGGGAGAATGAATTTGCTGAGCTCTGTTATATGCAAAACCAAGGTGGATTCAAAGGCTACAACCAAGGAGGGTTCAAGAACAACAACCTCTCATATAGAAGCACCAATGTAGCCAATCCACAAGACCAAGTCTATCCACCTCAACAGCCTCAACAACAACACAACTATGTCCCCAAACAACAGCATCAAGTGTTCCAGCCTCAGTTGTGTCCCCCACCAGGGTTTCAGACTAACCAAGGCCAAGAACAAGACTTAAGAGCCATGATGCAACAGCTGTTGATTGGGCAAACAAAAGGAAAGATTGAGGAAGCCAAACAGTTTGCTGAGTTGAACCAAAGGCTCACATCCCAGTACAATGATCTGAACATGAAGTTTGAAGGTCTCAACTCTAGAGTGAAGTTTATGGAGAGCAACATTGCCTCTACTTCAGCTCCTAAACCCAACCAACTCCCTAGAAAAGCTGTTCAAAATCCAAGGGAGTTCACTGCAAAAGCCATTCATATCTCTGATGAGGAAGTCATTGAGGACAGTGATGTTCAAGATGGGGAGGATTGGTCATTTATTGAAGCCCTGAGTGAAGCTTTTGCAAAGAAATCTGAATCCGGTATTGCACTCGACCAGGTGCTCGAGCCAGCACTCGACCGAGTACCTAATCGAGTGGTCGATCGAGCTGAAGGATCAGAAGCTGTTAAGCAACAAGAGGATGAGAAAGCTTTGAAGGAAGAGGTTGTGCTTGAGAAACAAGAGGAAGTGATGGCCATACAAGAGGTTATCATTGCTTACCAAGAAGAAGAGAGAGACCTGCCTTGGAACAGTATGAACCATATCCTCTCTATAAGGATTTTTTGCTTGAATTGTCAAAGCAAAAGGCTCAAGCTCAAGATGAGAAGGATCTTGAGGACCTTGGAGGAGTTATCATCCCAATTAAGCTCAAGGATCTAGGTCCATTCTATCTGCCTTGCACACTTAGCTATTTTCACTACAACCAGTGCCTATGTGACTTGGGAGCATCTATCAGTGTGATGCCCTATTCTATAGCACAAAAGCTTGGGCACACTGACTTCAAGTCCACCAACCTTCATGTATGTCTAGCTGATGGGTCAAACAGAGATGTGGTTGGCAAGTTGGAGAACATTCCAGTGAAGATAGGGAAGGCAAGGATTCATACTGATTTTGTGGTCCTAGAGATGGATAAGGAGCCTGAAGATCCTATCATTCTAGGGAGGCCATTCTTAGCCACTGTTGGAGCAGTTATTGATGTCAAGGAAGGTCTTGTGACCTTGAACATTGTTGAGGGTATAGCTATGAAGTTTAACATCTATAACCCAACCAACCTTCCTACCATTGATGATCAACCATTCACTATCAAGGACAAAGGTGGTCATGAAGGTTTAAGTGATAAGGCAACTCCAAAGGCTAAACTCTCTCTTCAAGAGGATTCAGTGGAGAAGCTTAAGAGTTCAGTTCAAGACTTGACTGGTATGGTTAAGGATCTCCAAGTCAAGCTAAACAAGAGGTCTTTGAGGAAAGCAAGACCAAGGCTCAAAATCAAGAAGAAATATGGTTTGTGTGTTAAGGGTGAGGTGATCAAGGATCAACTTCACAGTGATCAAGAGGTTCCAGGGAGGATTTCATCACCTCCTTGGTATCTAGACCAGGCCTAAGAAGGCAACCAAAGTCAAGCTTAGTGA
>NC_025704.1:29975031-29988385 GCF_000633955.1 Camelina sativa | reverse complement strand
TCAGTTCAAGAGTTGACTGGTATGGTTAAGGATCTCCAAGTCAAGCTAAACAAGAGGTCTTTGAGGAAAGCAAGACCAAGGCTCAAAATCAAGAAGAAATATGGTTTGTGTGTTAAGGGTGAGGTGATCAAGGATCAACTTCACAGTGATCAAGAGGTTCCAGGGAGGATTTCATCACCTCCTTGGTATCTAGACCAGGCCTAAGAAGGCAACCAAAGTCAAGCTTAGTGACTCTAAACAAGCTCACTAGGGAGGAAGTCCCTAAGGTATCCTTTGTAAATATGCTTTATTTTCTTAGTAGTTTTGATGTGTTTTCTTTTATGTTTGTGTTGGGCAGGCCTTTCAATGAAAGTGTAGATGGGAATGGAGAGATTTGGACTTGGGGAAGGAGATTCGCAAGCCCACTCGACCAGCCCACGAGAGGTACTCGATTGAGTTGGCAAAAAAGCAAGGCCCACTCGATTCTCATTTCTCTAGAATGATCGAGTGGAGGGAGAAAAAGAAGAAAAATTTTGAAATTTCAAACTTTGGTCAAGGAGCTCGACCACGTGCTGGTCGAGTGTGGGGTCGAGTGGCAGCAAAAAGCAGGTCAAAGATTCCCATTTCAAATTTGAATGGTATGGACGCTCCATCCTTGTCTCCTTGTCTCCTTAGCTTCTTTAAATAGAGCTTACACGATCCGATACCTCTCACACTCTCTCATTTGCTCAAAACAACTAAAATCAAGTTTTAAAATCTCTCTCAAAGTTCATCTTTTGCTCAAGCTTAGCTCTTTAAAGTTTTTGGGTCACTAACCTATTAACCTTAAGCTTTGAGTCTATTCCCTTCAGTTCTGTTCGAAAATGTCTTCAAGGATCACTAGGAAGTCTCAACAAGCGGCTGCAAGCTCCATGGAACGTCGTGATGTTCGTCTTGAATCAAGGGGAGAAACTGGAAAAACAACTCGACCACCCACTCAAGCAAGCACTCGACCGAGTGGTGGTCCGAGTAGCCGATCGAGCCAGAGGGCGAGTTCAAGGAATCAGTCAGCTGAGGAAGATCCTGAGAGAACCGAAAGTGAAGAAGAAAGGGATCCAACTCTTATGGAGTTCATGAGGAGAAACAAGGCCAAAGGGAAGAGGCCAGCAGTTGAGGTTGAACAAGAGGAGATTGAAAGTGAGAGTGAGGAAGAAGATGAAGAAGAAGAGGGAGAGGATGATGGAGAAGCAGAATCTTGTGGCTTGACAAAGAGGCAACTTTATGAAGCCTTCATGAGAATGGAGTTCCTGGAGACTAGATGATGTGACCCGAAGACGCGGTCGCGGCTCGGTTATGGTACGGTCGCGGCTTGAGCTCTCGGTCAACTTTCAAACGGTAGAACTTTCCTCGGCAAAGGTTATGGGTTTCGGATCTAGGAGTGAATTAAACGAGGGAAACGGAGTTTGAAGGAATTCAAACGAGTCGTTTGGGAGATACGTCGAGAAGCCACGAACTGATCGGTCGGATGGTACGGATGCAGAACAAGCGAGCGAACGGTTGCGGTGGAAATGATGGTGGAGACGAGTTGAGGTGAGTTAGTGGAGAACTCGAGAACGTATGACAGAGGACTCGAGGTTGCGAAGGGGAAAGATGGAAGCGAAGCGAGAGGGAAATGCGAATGGATCGAGAGACAACACAAGAGGCTTGGCTCTCCTCTTGATACGATCTCTAACAAGGTCGAACCTGGTTCGAGGCTTGTTAGGATTTTCTCAAGGTTCAATCCCGGATTGAAGAAAGAGAAGAGTGAGACAAGTTTCAAGAATCTCTCTTGAAGAAAAGTTTTTAATTTCATACAAGTCTAAGGAGGAACAAGGGCTTAAGGAGAGTTTAAATAGCTAGGTCTAGATAGGAGCTTAAGGACACGCGGATTCATCTTGATACGCACATCGTCCTTTTGACGTGTCCCCTTTACAAAGAGAACACATCGCCACCTTTTGACTAACACGCTTAGCCACAAACACTCTCCAACGTTCACAAACATAAGGATCAAAAGAGAATATTCTCAAGTTCAAAATTAAACCAAAAATAAGAGGGAAAGAGAGATAACCGCCTTGGCCTTGCGCGTGAAGCAACTTAGCCTTTAGGCGTTTTGCGTTTAGCTCCATGCCTCGTTAAAACCTCCTCCGGTAAACCCATTGGGACAAACCCGGAGTGAGGAAAAAGAGTACACTTCCTCGCTTAACGACTTGACCGTCTTCACTCTTGGGTAAGAGTGAAGACTAAGCGGACTGAGCCTTCGGAGTCTTCGTTGGGTGGCTGGTGTCGGACGTAGGTTCGGACAAATAGGTTGAGCCGCTGTTTGGCCGCCTTTGCTGAGCTCTTGGAACGTGTGGTGGCTCCGGGAAGGATCGTTGGAGCCTTGGCCACGTCTGAAGAGGTTGCCCTGGTCGCGTCCGATGCGTCTTGGTCAGGCGTCTCGGTCGCGTCCGGCGTGTCTTGGTCTTCTTGGCTGAGGTCGCGTCCTGCGATCACATCATTCCCTCCCCCTTGAAAAGGTTTTGTCCCCAAAACATCTTCGTCTTCACCTACATCAAACGGAACGAGGTCAGTGACATTGAATGAGGTGGACGTACCAAACTCACCTGGAAGCTCAAGTCGGTAGGCGTTATCGTTGATCTTCTCGATGACTCGGAATGGGCCATCTCCTCGCGGGCTGAGCTTGTCCTTGCGTTTCTGCTGGAACCTCTCCGGCCTTAAGTGTAACCAGACCCAATCACCAGGTTTGAACAGCATCGGTTTACGTCCTCGGTTGAGGAAGCGTGCATACTGCTCGTTCCTTCGCTCTATGTTGGCTCGGACCTCCTCGTGCAAAGCCTTGACCATTTCTGCTCGTGCGACTCCGTCTTGATTCTCGGCTTCATTCGGTGGTATAGGGAGGAGATCCAGGGGCGTCAAAGGCTTGAATCCGTATGCGACCTCGAATGGCGACCTTTTCGTAGCTGAATGCACCGCTTGGTTGTATGCAAACTCGATGATCGGAATGCACTCGAGCCAGGAGCCTTTGTTGCTGGCGATAGCTGTGCGGAGTAAGGCGCCTATTGATCTGTTGACGACCTCCGTTTGGCCGTCGGTCTGAGGGTGAGCCGCGGTGGAGTACAGTAACTTCGTCCCGAGCTTGCGCCAAATAGTTCGCCAGAAGTGACCAAGGAACTTGGGATCCCGATCGGATATGATGGTGCGCGGAACGCCATGAAGCCTTACGACCTGACTAAAGAACAAGTTCGCCAATTGCACAGCATCATTGTTCTTATTGCATGGAATGAAGTGAGCCATCTTCGAGAACCTATCAACAACCACCATGATACTATCTTTATGCGCCAAGAGGGGTAGGCCGAGGATGAAATCCATGGAGAGATCGATCCATGGTGCGGTGGACACGGGCAAAGGCATGTAGAGGCCATGCGGGTGAGTTGTCGACTTGGAGGTGCGACAAGCTATGCAACGGCCGACGTGCTTCTCTACCATACTTCGCATCTTTGGCCAGTAAAAATGCTCCTTGAGCACGGCCAAGGTCTTGGTGATGCCAAAATGACCCGCTAAACCTCCACTATGGGCTTCCCGCACTAGCAACTCCCGGATAGAACCATTTGGTATACACAGCCTTCGACCTCTGAACAGGAAACCCTCGTGAATGTAGAACTCGGTGTAGATTCCTTTCCCATGGTTCTGGAAGCAATCTCCAAACTCAGCATCTCCAGCATAAGCATCTTTGATGCTTTCAAAACCCAATACGCGCGCGTCCATTGTGGTGATTAGTGCATGCCGTCTCGACAAGGCGTCGGCGACTACGTTCTCCTTGCCCTTCTTGTACTTAATGACGTATGGAAACGACTCAATGAACTCCAACCATTTCGCATGACGTCTCTTGAGGTTGGTCTGGCCGCGGAGGTGCTTGAGAGTTTCGTGATCAGTGTGAATCACAAACTCTCTCGCCAATAGATAATGTTGCCAAACCTCCATGGCACGAACGAGGGCGTATAACTCCTTGTCATACGTAGGGTAATTAAGCGTAGCTCCACTAAGCTTCTCACTAAAGTACGCCACCGGTTTGCCTCCTTGAGTCAGGACAGCTCCGACTCCAACTCCCGACGCATCGCACTCAACCTCAAAAGTTTTGTTGAAGTCGGGCAATGTAAGCAAGGGTGCTTGCGTGAGGCGTTTCTTGAGCTCGGTGAACGCCTTGTCTTGTTCCTCTCCCCATCGAAACTCGCTGTTCTTCTTGATCACGGAGGTGAGAGGCGCGGCGATCGTACTGAAATCTCGCACAAACCTCCGGTAAAAACTGGCTAGGCCGTGGAACGACCGGACTTGAGTGATGCTCGTTGGCGTGGGCCACTCCTCTATCGCGCGTATCTTCTCTCCATCGACCTTGAGGCCCTGCGAACTCACAACAAAGCCTAAAAAGACCAATTCATCAGCAGCAAACACGCACTTTTTCAAGTTTGCGTAGAGTTGCTCTTCGCGGAGGGTAAACAAGACAGCCTCTAGGTGTTTAACATGATCAGTCAAACTAGAGCTATATACCAATATATCATCAAAATAAACCACTACGAATTTATTGATAAACGATCTCAAAACATGGTTCATAAGACGCATAAAGGTAGAGGGGGCGTTAGAAAGACCGAATGGCATTACCAGCCATTCGTACAAACCCTGTTTTGTCTTGAAGGCCGTTTTCCACTCGTCACCCTCCTTCATCCGAACTTGATGGTAGCCGCTCTTCAGATCGATCTTTGAGAAGACACTGGCGCCGCTAAGCTCGTCTAGCATGTCATCGAGGCGTGGAATGGGGTGGCGGTATTTGATAGTGATGTTGTTGACGGCTCGACAGTCAACGCACATCCTCCATGATCCGTCTTTCTTCGGGACTAGTAGCACTGGTACAGCACACGGACTCAAACTCTCTCGGACGTAACCTTGCGCCATGAGCTCTTTGACTTGTCGCTCAAGCTCCTTCGCCTCTTCGGGGTTGACACGGTAGGCTGGCCGGTTGGGAAGCTGCGCTCCTGGGACTAGATCGATCTGATGTTCGATACCTCTGATCGGTGGTAGGCCTTCGGGGAGTTCTTCGGGGAACACATCGGCGAATCGCTTGAGGACGCCGCGTATGACCTCCGGTAAGGCTTCTAGTGAACCATCAAGACCTGAAAGCAATGCATCTCGAAACAACATCAAAATCACTTGGGCTGAGTCCTTAAGGGACTTTCTAACATCACCATATTGAATCAGGAAATTCTTTTTATCGTTCGAGTCTTTAGACAACTTGTCTTGCATTTCATGTACTTGCGTGGGGCTCAAGGGTTTCAAGCAAATACGTTTGTTGTCATGAACGAAAAAGTATTGGTTAGTATGGCCGCAGTGTGTGGTGCGCTTATCAAACTGCCATGGGCGCCCCAATAAGAGGTGGCTAGCTTGCATAGGCACCACATCACAAAGAACTTGATCCTTATACGGACCGATACTGAATGGGACCGTGACTTGTTCCTTTACTTGGATCACGGTCTTATCATTTAACCATCTCAAGCGATAAGGGCGAGGGTGGTTTGTGGTTTCAAGAGAAAGTTTCTTGACAAGACTGGAACTTGCCACATTAGTGCAAGAACCTCCATCTATGATCAAGCCACAAACGCGACCACTTACAGTGCATCTCGTGTGGAAAATGTTGTCACGTTGGTTGGCGTCATCCGTGGCTACACCGGCGTTCAGGATGCGGCGTATCATGAGCAGTTCTCCGACCTCGGGTTCCGCAACAGCTTCTTCCAGCTCAGTTTCTCCTCGCACCATTTCTTCAGTGGCCTCATCGTCGGACTCGATCTCGCCAGCCTCAGTCAGTATCATCGTCCGTGCGTTCGGACAATCACGAGCGTAATGGCCTCTCCCTTGACACTTGAAACATACAATGTCGCGGCTCCGGACGTCGGTGGTGTTGCGTCGCGGATCTTGGCGCTCATTGGTGGCCGGCTCCCTAGGTTTGAACCTTGAGTCCGCGCTGGTCGCCTTTGGTTTTTCCGGCAATCGGTTTGATGGCGACGCGTTAGGAGTCCAATTGGTAGCTCCTTGGGTTCGGCCACGAGGCGCAGAGGCGCTCTTCTTCTTGATTTGAGTCTCTATTTGCACCGAGAGATGCAACAACTCCTCAAAAGTTTGATAGGGTTGGCGCTCGACCTTGCGTGCAATGCGTTCTTGCAATCCGTCCAAGAACTGAGCCATGAGTGACTCTTCGGAGTCATCGACTTGCAACCGGTTGCGCAAGTGTTCAAATTCTTCGTAATACTCCTCCACGTTCCGTGCGCCTTGCGTTAGTCGCCGAAACTTCTTCTGGAGCTCGCGGTGGTAGTAGGGAGGCATGTAGCGCCTTTGCATCTCTGCTTTCAAGACCTCCCAAACAGTGATGGGTCGGTCGCGGTTGCGTCGTTGTTCAGCTTCCAGTCGATCCCACCAGGTAAGGGCGTGATCGGTGAATTGTGCCACCGCATATTGGACCTTTCATAGCTCCGGATAGGCATGGCACGAGTTCAAGTGGTCCATGCGACTTTCCCATTCAAGATAGGCCTCGGGGTCTGACTTGCTTGCGAACGTTGGTGGGACCATCTTGTGGTTCGGCTCGTAACTTCTCGGACCCTCGTCGTCTTGATCATCATGGCGGTGTCGTCGTCTAGGCCTCGGTTCAAAGTCCTCATCGGACTGATCACTCGCCGGCTCGCGTCGTGGTCGCCTCGCGGGTAACGGATCTTCGCGAGGAGGATTCATAAGTTCAATCCTCGTGAGGCGATCAGCTAGTTGCTCTAGGCCGGTTTGTAATGCGGCGAGGGTGACACCAATCTCTGGTGGCGCTGGTGGAATTTCTTCGGCCATCGTACGGACTGGTTGTTGGTGACGTGGCGTGGCTCCGCGGTATAAGTTTGAATTTAAACCTCGCAAAAAGAATACCACACGTGAGTCTCACACGCTCAAGAGGACCACACAAAGATTCGTTTCACTAACAATGATTGAGGACAGCTATGACACATGCAATCCTATGACTAAAACAAATAAAGCAAAAGCAAAAGTAAAAGTGCTACGCGACAAGAATTGCTTTATGCCTAAGACCGGAAACACAAAAACTAATCGCGAAACTAGCTTTATGGATCTAAAAGTGAGCTCGCAAGAACACAAAGGAACAGAGATATGAACACGAAGAACAAATGCGAATTCTAACAACCTAAGCGGACGAAAGACAATCCTAAGCATGCACCAAATTAAACCAAAAAGAACAAGCGAGTCCTATGGAGCTAAAAGATGCAAGCTTTAAACTCAAAGATTGAAACTTTAAAGGAACAGAGAGTTCTGGAAAGAAACAACCTCGTAGGAGCTTTGAAGCTCTGATACCAAGCTGATGTGACCCGAGGACACGGTCACGGTACGATCGCGGTACGGACGCGGCTTGAGCTCTCGGCCAACTTTCAGTCGGTGAAGCTGTTCACGGCCGAGGTTCTGGGCTTCGGATCTAGGAGAGAATCAAACGAGGGAAACGGAGTTTGAAGGAATTCAAACGAGTCGTTTGGGAGATACGTCGAGAAGCCACGAACTGATCGGTCGGATGGTACGGATGCAGAACAAGCGAGCGAACGGTTGCGGTGGAAATGATGGTGGAGACGAGTTGAGGTGAGTTAGTGGAGAACTCGAGAACGTATGACAGAGGACTCGAGGTTGCGAAGGGGAAAGATGGAAGCGAAGCGAGAGGGAAATGCGAATGGATCGAGAGACAACACAAGAGGCTTGGCTCTCCTCTTGATACGATCTCTAACAAGGTCGAACCTGGTTCGAGGCTTGTTAGGATTTTCTCAAGGTTCAATCCCGGATTGAAGAAAGAGAAGAGTGAGACAAGTTTCAAGAATCTCTCTTGAAGAAAAGTTTTTAATTTCATACAAGTCTAAGGAGGAACAAGGGCTTAAGGAGAGTTTAAATAGCTAGGTCTAGATAGGAGCTTAAGGACACGCGGATTCATCTTGATACGCACATCGTCCTTTTGACGTGTCCCCTTTACAAAGAGAACACATTGCCACCTTTTGACTAACACACTTAGCCACAAACACTCTCCAACGTTCACAAACATAAGAATCAAAAGAGAATATTGTCAAGTTCAAAATTAAACCAAAAAATAAGAGGGAAAGAGAGATAACCGCCTTGGCCTTGCGCATGAAGCGACTTAGCCTTTAGGCGTTTTGCGTTTAGCTCCATGCCTCATTAAAACCTTCTCCGGTAAACCCATTGGGACAAACCCTGAGTGAGGAAAAAGAGTACACTTCCTTGCTTAACAACTTGACCGTCTTCACTCTTGGGTAAGAGTGAAAACTAAGCGAACTGATCCTTCGGAGTCTTCATGGGGTGGCTGGCGTTGGACGAAAGTTTGGACAAATAGGTTGAGCCGCTGCTTGGCCGCCTTTGCTGAGCTCTTGGAACGTGTGGTGGCTCTGGGAAGGATTATTGGAGCCTTGGCCGCGTCTGAAGAGGTTACCCTGGTCGCGTCCGATGCGTCTTGGTCAGGCGTCTCCGTCGCGTCTGGCGTGTCTTGGTCTTCTTGGCCGAGGTCGCGTCCTGTGATCACATCATTCCCTCCCCCTTGAAAAGGTTTTGTCCCCAAAACATCTTCGTCTTCACCTACATCAAACGGAACGAGGTCAGTGACATTGAAAGAAGTAGACGTACCAAACTCACCTGGAAGCTCGAGTCGGTAGGCGTTGTCGTTGATCTTCTCGATGACTCGGAATGGGCCATCTCCTCGCGGGTTGAGCTTGTCCTTGCGTTTCTGCTAGAACCTCTCCGGCCTTAAGTGTAACCAGACCCAATCACCAGGCTTGAACAGCATCGGTTTACGTCCCCAGTTGAGGAAGCACGCGTACTGCTCGTTCCTTCGTTCTATATTGGCTCGAACCTCCTCGTGTAAAACCTTGACCATTTCGGCTCTCGCAACTCCGTCTTGATTCTCGGCTTCGTTTGCTGGTATAGGGAAGAGNCCCTGGTCGCGTCCGATGCGTCTTGGTCAGGCGTCTCGGTCGCGTCTGGCGTGTCTTGGTCTTCTTGGCCGAGGTCGCGTCCTGCGATCACATCATTCCCTCCCCCTTGAAAAGGTTTTGTCCCCAAAACATCTTCGTCTTCACCTACATCAAACGGAACGAGGTCAGTGACATTGAAAGAAGTAGACGTACCAAACTCACCTGGAAGCTCGAGTCGGTAGGCGTTGTCGTTGATCTTCTCGATGACTCGGAATGGGCCATCTCCTCGCGGGTTGAGCTTGTCCTTGCGTTTCTGCTAGAACCTCTCCGGCTTTAAGTGTAACCAGACCCAATCACCAGGCTTGAACAACATCGGTTTACGTCCCCAGTTGAGGAAGCACGCGTACTGCTCGTTCCTTCGTTCTATATTGGCTCGAACCTCCTCGTGTAAAACCTTGACCATTTCGGCTCTCGCAACTCCGTCTTGATTCTCGGCTTCGTTTGCTGGTATAGGGAAGAGATCTAGTGGCGTCAATGGCTTGAACCTGTATGCGACCTCGAACGGAGACTTTTTCGTGGCCGAATGCACAGCTCGATTGTACGCGAACTCGATGATCGGGATGCACTCGAGCTAGGAGTCTTTGTTGCTTGCGATAGCTGTGCGGAGTAAGGCGCCTATTGATCTGTTGACGACCTCCGTTGGCCGTCGGTCTGAGGGTGAGCTGCGGTGGAGTAAAGGAGCTTCGTCCTGAGCTTTCGCCAAATAGTGCGCCAGAAGTGGCCAAGAAACTTGGGATCCCGATCAGATATGATGGTGCGCGGGACGCCATGAAGCCTTTTGACCTGACTAAAGAACAAATTCGCCAATTGCACAGCATCATTGTTCTTGTTGCACTGGATGAAGTGAGCCATCTTTGAGAACCTATGCGCCAAAAGGGGTAGGCCGAGGATGAAATCCATGGAGAGATCGATCCATGGTGCGGTGGACACGGGCAAGGGCATGTAGAGGCCATGCAGGTGCGACAAACGATACAACGGCCGACATGCTTCTCCACCATACTTCGCATCTTTGGCCAGTAAAAATGTTCTTTGAGCACGGCCAAGGTCTTGGTGATGCCAAAGTGACCCGCTAAACCTCCACTATGAGCTTCGCGAACAAGCAATTCCCGGATAGATCCATTTGGTATGCACAACCTCTTAATAGGAACCCCTCGTGGAGGTAGAAATCGGTGTAGATTCCCTTTCCATGGTTCTGGAAACAGTTTCCAATTTCAGCATCTCCCGCATAAGCATCCTTGATGCTTTCGAACCCCAACACTTGCGCGTCCATTGTGGTGATCAGTGCATGCCAACTTGGTAAGGCGTCGGCGACTACGTTCTCCTTGCCTTTCTTGTACTTAATGACGTATGGGAACGACTCAATGAACTCCAACCACTTCGCATGACGTCTCTTGAGGTTTGTCTGACCGCGGAGATGCTTTAGAGTTTCGTGATCGGTGTGAATCACAAACTCTCTCGCCAATAGATAATGTTGCCAAACCTCCATGGCACGAACGAGGGCATACAACTCCTTGTCATACGTGGGGTAGTTAAGTGTAGCTCCACTAAGCTTCTCACTAAATTACGCCACCGGTTTGCCTCCTTGAGTCAAGACAGCTCCCGACCCATCGCACTCAACCTCAAAAGTTTTGTTGAAGTCAGGCAATGTGGCGTTTCTTGAGTTTGGTAAACGCCTTATCTTGTTCCTCTCCCCATCGAAACTCGCTAATCTTCTTGATCACGGAGGTGAGTGGCGCAGCAACCGTACTGAAGTCTCGCACGAACCTCCGGTAAAAGCTTGCTAGGCCGTGGAACGATCGGACTTGAGTGATGCTCGCTGGCGTGGGCCNCCCTGGTCGCGTCCGATGCGTCTTGGTCAGGCGTCTCGGTCGCGTCTGGCGTGTCTTGGTCTTCTTGGCCGAGGTCGCGTCCTGCGATCACATCATTCCCTCCCCCTTGAAAAGGTTTTGTCCCCAAAACATCTTCGTCTTCACCTACATCAAACGGAACGAGGTCAGTGACATTGAAAGAAGTAGACGTACCAAACTCACCTGGAAGCTCGAGTCGGTAGGCGTTGTCGTTGATCTTCTCGATGACTCGGAATGGGCCATCTCCTCGCGGGTTGAGCTTGTCCTTGCGTTTCTGCTAGAACCTCTCCGGCTTTAAGTGTAACCAGACCCAATCACCAGGCTTGAACAACATCGGTTTACGTCCCCAGTTGAGGAAGCACGCGTACTGCTCGTTCCTTCGTTCTATATTGGCTCGAACCTCCTCGTGTAAAACCTTGACCATTTCGGCTCTCGCAACTCCGTCTTGATTCTCGGCTTCGTTTGCTGGTATAGGGAAGAGATCTAGTGGCGTCAATGGCTTGAACCTGTATGCGACCTCGAACGGAGACTTTTTCGTGGCCGAATGCACAGCTCGATTGTACGCGAACTCGATGATCGGGATGCACTCGAGCTAGGAGTCTTTGTTGCTTGCGATAGCTGTGCGGAGTAAGGCGCCTATTGATCTGTTGACGACCTCCGTTGGCCGTCGGTCTGAGGGTGAGCTGCGGTGGAGTAAAGGAGCTTCGTCCTGAGCTTTCGCCAAATAGTGCGCCAGAAGTGGCCAAGAAACTTGGGATCCCGATCAGATATGATGGTGCGCGGGACGCCATGAAGCCTTTTGACCTGACTAAAGAACAAATTCGCCAATTGCACAGCATCATTGTTCTTGTTGCACTGGATGAAGTGAGCCATCTTTGAGAACCTATGCGCCAAAAGGGGTAGGCCGAGGATGAAATCCATGGAGAGATCGATCCATGGTGCGGTGGACACGGGCAAGGGCATGTAGAGGCCATGCAGGTGCGACAAACGATACAACGGCCGACATGCTTCTCCACCATACTTCGCATCTTTGGCCAGTAAAAATGTTCTTTGAGCACGGCCAAGGTCTTGGTGATGCCAAAGTGACCCGCTAAACCTCCACTATGAGCTTCGCGAACAAGCAATTCCCGGATAGATCCATTTGGTATGCACAACCTCTTAATAGGAACCCCTCGTGGAGGTAGAAATCGGTGTAGATTCCCTTTCCATGGTTCTGGAAACAGTTTCCAATTTCAGCATCTCCCGCATAAGCATCCTTGATGCTTTCGAACCCCAACACTTGCGCGTCCATTGTGGTGATCAGTGCATGCCAACTTGGTAAGGCGTCGGCGACTACGTTCTCCTTGCCTTTCTTGTACTTAATGACGTATGGGAACGACTCAATGAACTCCAACCACTTCGCATGACGTCTCTTGAGGTTTGTCTGACCGCGGAGATGCTTTAGAGTTTCGTGATCGGTGTGAATCACAAACTCTCTCGCCAATAGATAATGTTGCCAAACCTCCATGGCACGAACGAGGGCATACAACTCCTTGTCATACGTGGGGTAGTTAAGTGTAGCTCCACTAAGCTTCTCACTAAATTACGCCACCGGTTTGCCTCCTTGAGTCAAGACAGCTCCCGACCCATCGCACTCAACCTCAAAAGTTTTGTTGAAGTCAGGCAATGTGGCGTTTCTTGAGTTTGGTAAACGCCTTATCTTGTTCCTCTCCCCATCGAAACTCGCTAATCTTCTTGATCACGGAGGTGAGTGGCGCAGCAACCGTACTGAAGTCTCGCACGAACCTCCGGTAAAAGCTTGCTAGGCCGTGGAACGATCGGACTTGAGTGATGCTCGCTGGCGTGGGCCACTCCTCTATTGCGCGTATCTTCACTCCATCGACTTTGAGGCCCTGCGAACTCACAACAAAGCCTAAAAGACCAATTCATTAGCATCAAACACGCACTTTTTCAAGTTTGCGTAGAGTTGCTCTTCGCGGAGAGTAAACAGGACAGCCTCTAGGTGTTTAACATGATCGGTCAAGCTAGAACTATACACTAATATATCATCAAAATAGACAACTACGAACTTGTTAATAAACGACCTTAAAACATGGTTCATAAGACGCATAAAGGTAGAGGGGGCGTTAGAAAGACCGAATGGCATTACCAACAATTCGTATAAACCCTGTTTCGTCTTGAAGGCGGTTTTCCACTCGTCACCCTCCTTCATACGAACTTGATGGTAGCCACTCTTCAAGTCGATCTTGGAGAAGATGCTGGCGCCACTAAACTCGTCTAGCATGTCATCGAAGCGTGGGATGGGGTGGCGGTATTTGATGGTGATGTTGTTGACGGCTCGACAGTCAACGCACATCCTCCATGATCCATCTTTCTTCGGGACTAGGAGCACTGGCACGGCACACGGACTCAAACCCTCTCGGACGTAGCCTTGCGCCATAAGTTCTTTGACTT
>NC_025704.1:29963574-29974899 GCF_000633955.1 Camelina sativa | reverse complement strand
TGGCCAGTAAAAATGTTCTTTGAGCACGGCCAAGGTCTTGGTGATGCCAAAGTGACCCGCTAAACCTCCACTATGAGCTTCGCGAACAAGCAATTCCCGGATAGATCCATTTGGTATGCACAACCTCTTAATAGGAACCCCTCGTGGAGGTAGAAATCGGTGTAGATTCCCTTTCCATGGTTCTGGAAACAGTTTCCAATTTCAGCATCTCCCGCATAAGCATCCTTGATGCTTTCGAACCCCAACACTTGCGCGTCCATTGTGGTGATCAGTGCATGCCAACTTGGTAAGGCGTCGGCGACTACGTTCTCCTTGCCTTTCTTGTACTTAATGACGTATGGGAACGACTCAATGAACTCCAACCACTTCGCATGACGTCTCTTGAGGTTTGTCTGACCGCGGAGATGCTTTAGAGTTTCGTGATCGGTGTGAATCACAAACTCTCTCGCCAATAGATAATGTTGCCAAACCTCCATGGCACGAACGAGGGCGTACAACTCCTTGTCATACGTGGGGTAGTTAAGTGTAGCTCCACTAAGCTTCTCACTAAATTACGCCACCGGTTTGCCTCCTTGAGTCAAGACAGCTCCCGACCCATCGCACTCAACCTCAAAAGTTTTGTTGAAGTCAGGCAATGTGGCGTTTCTTGAGTTTGGTAAACGCCTTATCTTGTTCCTCTCCCCATCGAAACTCGCTAATCTTCTTGATCACGGAGGTGAGTGGCGCAGCAACCGTACTGAAGTCTCGCACGAACCTCCGGTAAAAGCTTGCTAGGCCGTGGAACGATCGGACTTGAGTGATGCTCGCTGGCGTGGGCCACTCCTCTATTGCGCGTATCTTCACTCCATCGACTTTGAGGCCCTGCGAACTCACAACAAAGCCTAAAAGACCAATTCATTAGCATCAAACACGCACTTTTTCAAGTTTGCGTAGAGTTGCTCTTCGCGGAGAGTAAACAGGACAGCCTCTAGGTGTTTAACATGATCGGTCAAGCTAGAACTATACACTAATATATCATCAAAATAGACAACTACGAACTTGTTAATAAACGACCTTAAAACATGGTTCATAAGACGCATAAAGGTAGAGGGGGCGTTAGAAAGACCGAATGGCATTACCAACAATTCGTATAAACCCTGTTTCGTCTTGAAGGCGGTTTTCCACTCGTCACCCTCCTTCATACGAACTTGATGGTAGCCACTCTTCAAGTCGATCTTGGAGAAGATGCTGGCGCCACTAAACTCGTCTAGCATGTCATCGAGGCGTGGGATGGGGTGGCGGTATTTGATGGTGATGTTGTTGACGGCTCGACAGTCAACGCACATCCTCCATGATCCATCTTTCTTCGGGACTAGGAGCACTGGCACGGCACACGGACTCAAACCCTCTCGGACGTAGCCTTGCGCCATAAGTTCTTTGACTTGTCGCTCAAGCTCCTTCGCCTCTTCGGGGTTGACACGGTAGGCTGGCCGGTTGGGAAGCTGCACGCCTGGTACGAGATCAATCTGATGCTCGATGCCTTTGATTGGTGGTAGGCCCTCGGGAAGTTCTTCGGGGAAAACATCGTCAAAATGCTTAAGGACGCCGCGTATGACCTCCGGTAAGGCTTCTAGTGAGCCATCAAGACCTGAAAGCAACACGTCTCGAAACACCATCAAAAACACTTGGGCTGAGTCCTTAAGGGACTTTCTAACATCGCCATACTGAATCAAGAAATTATTTTTATCGTTCGAGTCTTTAGACAACTTGTCTTGCATTTCATGAACTTGCGTGGGGCTCAAGGGTTTCAAGAAAATACGTTTGTTGTCATGAACGAAAAAGTATTGGTTAGTGTGGCCGCAATGTGTGGTGCGCTTATCAAACTGCCATGGACGCCCAAATAAGAGGTGGCTAGCTTGCATAGGCACTACATCACATAGGACTTGGTCCTTATACGGACCGACACTGAATGGGACCGTGACCTATTCCTTTACATGGATCACGGTCTTATCATTTAACCATCTCAAGCGGTAAGGACGGGGGTGGTTTGTGGTTTCAAGAGAAAGTTTCTTGACAAGACTGGAACTTGCCACGTTAGTGTAAGAACCTCCGTCTATTATCAAGCCACAAATGCGACCACTTACAGTGCACCTAGTGTGGAAGATGTTGTCACGTTGGTTGGCGTCATCAGTGGCTACGCCAGCATTCAAGATGCGGCGTATCATTAGCAGTTCTCCAACCTCGGGTTCCGCAACAGCTTCTTCCAGCTCGGCTTCTCCTCGCACATTCTCCTCGGTGGCCTTATCGTCGGACTCGATCTTGCCAGCCTCGGTCAGTATCATTGTCCGTGCGTTCGGACAGTTACGAGCATAGTGGCCTCTCCCTTGACACTTGAAACACACAATGTCATGGCTCCGGACGTCGGTGGTCGTCTTGGGCTTCTCTGGTGGCCGTCTCCCTTGGTTTAAATATCGAGTCCGCACTAGTTGCCTTGGGCTTCTCTGGCAATCGGTTTCATGGTGACGCGTTGGGAGTCCAATTCGTAACTCCTTGAGTTTGGCCACGAGGCACAGAGGCACTTTTCTTCTTGATTTGAGTTTCAATTTGCACCGAGATATGCAACAACTCTTCAAAGGTTTGATAAGGTTGGCGCTCGACCTTGCGTGCAATGCGTTCTTGCAATCCATCCAAGAACTGAGCCATGAGTGATTCTTCGGAGTCATCGACTTGCAATCGGTTGCGCAAGTGTTTAAACTCTTTGTAATACTCCTCCACGTTTCGTGCGCCTTGCGTGAGTCGCCGAAACTTCTTCTGGAGCTCGCGGTGGTAATATGGTGGTATGTAGCGCCTTCGCATTTCTGCTTTCAAGACCTCCCAAACACTGATAGGTCGGTCGCGGTTGCGTTGTTGCTCAGCTTCGAGTCTATCCCACCAGGTAAGGGCGTGATCAGTGAATTGTGCCACCGCGTATTGGACCTTTCGCAGCTCCGGATAGGCATGACACGAGTACAAGTGATCCATACGGCTCTCCCACTCAAGATAGCCCTCGGGGTCTGACTTGCCCGCGAACGTGGGTGGAATCATCTTGTGGTTCAGCTCGTGGCGTCTTGGAGCTTCGTCATCTTGATCATCATAGCGGTGTCGTCGTCTAGGCCTCGGTTCAAAGTCCTCATCGGACTGATCACTCGCCGGCTCTCGTCGTGGTTGCCTCGTGGGCAACGGATCTTCGCGAGGAGGATTCATAAGTTCAATCCTCGTGAGACGATCAGCAAGTTGTTCTAAACCGGTGCGTAATGCGGCGAGGGTGACGCCAATCTCTGGAGGCGCTGGTGGAACTTCTTCGGCCATCGTACGGACTGGTCGTTGGTGACGTGGTGCGGCTTCGCGGTGAAACTTTGAATTTAAACCTTGCAAGAAAGTAAACACAAAGGNCCACCTTTTGACTAACACGCTTAGCCACAAACACTCTCCAATGTTCACAAACATAGGGATCAAAAGAGAATATTCTCAAGTTCAAAATTAAACCAANCTCGTTCAAGAGGACCACACAAAACTTTGTTTCACCAACAATGATTGAAGACAGCTATGACACATTCAAATCCTAAGACCAAAACAAATAAAGCAAAAGCAAAAGTAAAAGTGCAAGACGACAAGACTGCTTTATGGCCGGAAACAAAAACGCGTAAACATGAACACACTCCTAACTTTATCGATCTAAAAGTAGACTCACAAGAACACGAACGAACAGAGATATGAACACGATGAACAGATACGCAGACTAACAACCTAAAGAAACAATAAACAACCGCAAACATACACCAATTTAAACCAAACGAACAAACGAGTCCTATGGAACTAAAAGATTGAAACTTTAAATGAAATAAGAGAGTTCTGGAAAGAAACAACCTCGTAGGAGCTTTGAAGCTCTCATACCAAGCTGATGTGACCCGGCGACGTGGTCTTGGCTCGGTTACGGTACGGTCGCGGCTTGAGCTCTCGGTCAACTTTCAAACGGTAGAACTTTCCTCGGCAAAGGTTCTGGGTTTCGGATCTAGGAGTGAATCAAACGAGGGAAACGAAGTTTGAAGGAATTCAAACGATCCATTTGGGAGATACGTCGATAAGCCACAAACGGATCGGTCGGATGGTACAGATGCGGAACGAGCGAGCGAACAGTTGCGGTGGAAACGATGGTGGAGACGAGTTGAGGTGAGTTAGTGGAGAACTCGAGAACTTATGATAGAGGACTCGAGGTTGCGAAGGGGAAAGATGGAAGCAAAGCGAGAGGGAAATGCGAATGGATGGAGAGACGACACAAGAGGCTTGGCTCTCCTCTTGATACGGTCTATAACAAGGTCGAACCCGGTTCGAGGCTTGTTAGGATTTTCTCAAGGTTCAATCCCGGATTGAAGAAAGAGAAGAGTGAGACAAGTTTCAAGAATCTCTCTTGAAGAAAAGTTTTTAATTTCATACAAGTCTAAGGAGGAACAAGGGCTTAAGGAGAGTTTAAATAGCTAGGTCTAGATAGGAGCTTAAGGACACGCGGATTCATCTTGATACGCACATCATCCTTTTGACGTGTCCCCTTTACAAAGAGAACACATCGCCACCTTTTGACTAACACGCTTAGCCACAAACACTCTCCAACGTTCACAAACATAGGGATCAAAAGAGAATATTCTCAAGTTCAAAATTAAACCAAAAATAAGAGGGAAAGAGAGATAACCGCCTTGGCCTTGCGCGTGAAGCAACTTAGCCTTTAGGCGTTTTGCGTTTAGCTCCATGCCTCGTTAAAACCTTCTCCGGTAAACCCATTGGGACAAACCCGGAGTGAGGAAAAAGAGTACACTTCCTCGCTTAACGACTTGACCGTCTTCACTCTTGGGTAAGAGTGAAGACTAAGCGGACTGAGCCTTCGGAGTCTTCGTTGGGTGGCTGGTGTCGGACGTAGGTTCGGACAAATAGGTTGAGCCGCTGTTTGGCCGCCTTTGCTGAGCTCTTGGAACGTGTGGTGGCTCCGGGAAGGATCGTTGGAGCCTTGGCCACGTCTGAAGAGGTTGCCCTGGTCGCGTCCGATGCGTCTTGGTCAGGCGTCTCGGTCGCGTCCGGCGTGTCTTGGTCTTCTTGGCTGAGGTCGCGTCCTGCGATCACATCATTCCCTCCCCCTTGAAAAGGTTTTGTCCCCAAAACATCTTCGTCTTCACCTACATCAAACGGAACGAGGTCAGTGACATTGAATGAGGTGGATGTACCAAACTCACCTGGAAGCTCAAGTCGGTAGGCGTTATCGTTGATCTTCTCGATGACTCGGAATGGGCCATCTCCTCGCGGGCTGAGCTTGTCCTTGCGTTTCTGCTGGAACCTCTCCGGCCTTAAGTGTAACCAGACCCAATCACCAGGTTTGAACAGCATCGGTTTACGTCCTCGGTTGAGGAAGCGTGCATACTGCTCGTTCCTTCGCTCTATGTTGGCTCGGACCTCCTCGTGCAAAGCCTTGACCATTTCTGCTCGTGCGACTCCGTCTTGATTCTCGGCTTCATTCGGTGGTATAGGGAGGAGATCCAGGGGCGTCAAAGGCTTGAATCCGTATGCGACCTCGAATAGCGACCTTTTCGTAGCTGAATGCACCGCTTGGTTGTATGCAAACTCGATGATCGGAATGCACTCGAGCCAGGAGCCTTTGTTGCTGGCGATAGCTGTGCGGAGTAAGGCGCCTATTGATCTGTTGACGACCTCCGTTTGGCCGTCGGTCTGAGGGTGAGCCGCGGTGGAGTACAGTAACTTCGTCCCGAGCTTGCGCCAAATAGTTCGCCAGAAGTGACCAAGGAACTTGGGATCCCGATCGGATATGATGGTGCGCGGAACGCCATGAAGCCTTACGACCTGACTAAAGAACAAGTTCGCCAATTGCACAGCATCATTGTTCTTATTGCATGGAATGAAGTGAGCCATCTTCGAGAACCTATCAACAACCACCATGATACTATCTTTATGCGCCAAGAGGGGTAGGCCGAGGATGAAATCCATGGAGAGATCGATCCATGGTGCGGTGGACACGGGCAAAGGCATGTAGAGGCCATGCGGGTGAGTTGTCGACTTGGAGGTGCGACAAGCTATGCAACGGCCGACGTGCTTCTCTACCATACTTCGCATCTTTGGCCAGTAAAAATGCTCCTTGAGCACGGCCAAGGTCTTGGTGATGCCAAAATGACCCGCTAAACCTCCACTATGGGCTTCCCGCACTAGCAACTCCCGGATAGAACCATTTGGTATACACAGCCTTCGACCTCTGAACAGGAAACCCTCGTGAATGTAGAACTCGGTGTAGATTCCTTTCCCATGGTTCTGGAAGCAATCTCCAAACTCAGCATCTCCAGCATAAGCATCTTTGATGCTTTCAAAACCCAATACGCGCGCGTCCATTGTGGTGATTAGTGCATGCCGTCTCGACAAGGCGTCGGCGACTACGTTCTCCTTGCCCTTCTTGTACTTAATGACGTATGGAAACGACTCAATGAACTCCAACCATTTCGCATGACGTCTCTTGAGGTTGGTCTGGCCGCGGAGGTGCTTGAGAGTTTCGTGATCAGTGTGAATCACAAACTCTCTCGCCAATAGATAATGTTGCCAAACCTCCATGGCACGAACGAGGGCGTATAACTCCTTGTCATACGTAGGGTAATTAAGCGTAGCTCCACTAAGCTTCTCACTAAAGTACGCCACCGGTTTGCCTCCTTGAGTCAGGACAGCTCCGACTCCAACTCCCGACGCATCGCACTCAACCTCAAAAGTTTTGTTGAAGTCGGGCAATGTAAGCAAGGGTGCTTGCGTGAGGCGTTTCTTGAGCTCGGTGAACGCCTTGTCTTGTTCCTCTCCCCATCGAAACTCGCTGTTCTTCTTGATCACGGAGGTGAGAGGCGCGGCGATCGTACTGAAATCTCGCACAAACCTCCGGTAAAAACTGGCTAGGCCGTGGAACGACCGGACTTGAGTGATGCTCGTTGGCGTGGGCCACTCCTCTATCGCGCGTATCTTCTCTCCATCGACCTTGAGGCCCTGCGAACTCACAACAAAGCCTAAAAAGACCAATTCATCAGCAGCAAACACGCACTTTTTCAAGTTTGCGTAGAGTTGCTCTTCGCGGAGGGTAAACAAGACAGCCTCTAGGTGTTTAACATGATCAGTCAAACTAGAGCTATATACCAATATATCATCAAAATAAACCACTACGAATTTATTGATAAACGATCTCAAAACATGGTTCATAAGACGCATAAAGGTAGAGGGGGCGTTAGAAAGACCGAATGGCATTACCAGCCATTCGTACAAACCCTGTTTTGTCTTGAAGGCCGTTTTCCACTCGTCACCCTCCTTCATCCGAACTTGATGGTAGCCGCTCTTCAGATCGATCTTTGAGAAGACACTGGCGCCGCTAAGCTCGTCTAGCATGTCATCGAGGCGTGGAATGGGGTGGCGGTATTTGATAGTGATGTTGTTGACGGCTCGACAGTCAACGCACATCCTCCATGATCCGTCTTTCTTCGGGACTAGTAGCACTGGTACAGCACACGGACTCAAACTCTCTCGGACGTAACCTTGCGCCATGAGCTCTTTGACTTGTCGCTCAAGCTCCTTCGCCTCTTCGGGGTTGACACGGTAGGCTGGCCGGTTGGGAAGCTGCGCTCCTGGGACTAGATCGATCTGATGTTCGATACCTCTGATCGGTGGTAGGCCTTCGGGGAGTTCTTCGGGGAACACATCGGCGAATCGCTTGAGGACGCCGCGTATGACCTCCGGTAAGGCTTCTAGTGAACCATCAAGACCTGAAAGCAATGCATCTCGAAACAACATCAAAATCACTTGGGCTGAGTCCTTAAGGGACTTTCTAACATCACCATATTGAATCAGGAAATTCTTTTTATCGTTCGAGTCTTTAGACAACTTGTCTTGCATTTCATGTACTTGCGTGGGGCTCAAGGGTTTCAAGCAAATACGTTTGTTGTCATGAACGAAAAAGTATTGGTTAGTATGGCCGCAGTGTGTGGTGCGCTTATCAAACTGCCATGGGCGCCCCAATAAGAGGTGGCTAGCTTGCATAGGCACCACATCACAAAGAACTTGATCCTTATACGGACCGATACTGAATGGGACCGTGACTTGTTCCTTTACTTGGATCACGGTCTTATCATTTAACCATCTCAAGCGATAAGGGCGAGGGTGGTTTGTGGTTTCAAGAGAAAGTTTCTTGACAAGACTGGAACTTGCCACATTAGTGCAAGAACCTCCATCTATGATCAAGCCACAAACGCGACCACTTACAGTGCATCTCGTGTGGAAAATGTTGTCACGTTGGTTGGCGTCATCCGTGGCTACACCGGCGTTCAGGATGCGGCGTATCATGAGCAGTTCTCCGACCTCGGGTTCCGCAACAGCTTCTTCCAGCTCAGTTTCTCCTCGCACCATTTCTTCAGTGGCCTCATCGTCGGACTCGATCTCGCCAGCCTCAGTCAGTATCATCGTCCGTGCGTTCGGACAATCACGAGCGTAATGGCCTCTCCCTTGACACTTGAAACATACAATGTCGCGGCTCCGGACGTCGGTGGTGTTGCGTCGCGGATCTTGGCGCTCATTGGTGGCCGGCTCCCTAGGTTTGAACCTTGAGTCCGCGCTGGTCGCCTTTGGTTTTTCCGGCAATCGGTTTGATGGCGACGCGTTAGGAGTCCAATTGGTAGCTCCTTGGGTTCGGCCACGAGGCGCAGAGGCGCTCTTCTTCTTGATTTGAGTCTCTATTTGCACCGAGAGATGCAACAACTCCTCAAAAGTTTGATAGGGTTGGCGCTCGACCTTGCGTGCAATGCGTTCTTGCAATCCGTCCAAGAACTGAGCCATGAGTGACTCTTCGGAGTCATCGACTTGCAACCGGTTGCGCAAGTGTTCAAATTCTTCGTAATACTCCTCCACGTTCCGTGCGCCTTGCGTTAGTCGCCGAAACTTCTTCTGGAGCTCGCGGTGGTAGTAGGGAGGCATGTAGCGCCTTTGCATCTCTGCTTTCAAGACCTCCCAAACAGTGATGGGTCGGTCGCGGTTGCGTCGTTGTTCAGCTTCCAGTCGATCCCACCAGGTAAGGGCGTGATCGGTGAATTGTGCCACCGCATATTGGACCTTTCATAGCTCCGGATAGGCATGGCACGAGTTCAAGTGGTCCATGCGACTTTCCCATTCAAGATAGGCCTCGGGGTCTGACTTGCTTGCGAACGTTGGTGGGACCATCTTGTGGTTCGGCTCGTAACTTCTCGGACCCTCGTCGTCTTGATCATCATGGCGGTGTCGTCGTCTAGGCCTCGGTTCAAAGTCCTCATCGGACTGATCACTCGCCGGCTCGCGTCGTGGTCGCCTCGCGGGTAACGGATCTTCGCGAGGAGGATTCATAAGTTCAATCCTCGTGAGGCGATCAGCTAGTTGCTCTAGGCCGGTTTGTAATGCGGCGAGGGTGACACCAATCTCTGGTGGCGCTGGTGGAATTTCTTCGGCCATCGTACGGACTGGTTGTTGGTGACGTGGCGTGGCTCCGCGGTATAAGTTTGAATTTAAACCTCGCAAAAAGAATACCACACGTGAGTCTCACACGCTCAAGAGGACCACACAAAGATTCGTTTCACTAACAATGATTGAGGACAGCTATGACACATGCAATCCTATGACTAAAACAAATAAAGCAAAAGCAAAAGTAAAAGTGCTACGCGACAAGAATTGCTTTATGCCTAAGACCGGAAACACAAAAACTAATCGCGAAACTAGCTTTATGGATCTAAAAGTGAGCTCGCAAGAACACAAAGGAACAGAGATATGAACACGAAGAACAAATGCGAATTCTAACAACCTAAGCGGACGAAAGACAATCCTAAGCATGCACCAAATTAAACCAAAAAGAACAAGCGAGTCCTATGGAGCTAAAAGATGCAAGCTTTAAACTCAAAGATTGAAACTTTAAAGGAACAGAGAGTTCTGGAAAGAAACAACCTCGTAGGAGCTTTGAAGCTCTGATACCAAGCTGATGTGACCCGAGGACACGGTCACGGTACGATCGCGGTACGGACGCGGCTTGAGCTCTCGGCCAACTTTCAGTCGGTGAAGCTGTTCACGGCCGAGGTTCTGGGCTTCGGATCTAGGAGAGAATCAAACGAGGGAAACGGAGTTTGAAGGAATTCAAACGAGCCGTTCGGGAGATACGTCGAGAAGCCACGAACGGTTCAATCGGACAGTACGGATGCGGAACGAGCGGGTGGACGTCTACGAGGGAAACGATAGCGGGAATGATTTGAGGTGGTTCGAGGGGGCTCGAGAAAGATGAAAGAGGACTCGAGCTTAAGAAGAGGACAGATGGAAACGAGGTGAGGGAAAATACGGATGGATCGATTGACGACACAAGAGGTTTGGCTCTCCTCTTGATACGGTCGCTAACAAGGGCGAACCCGGTTCGCGGCTTGTTAGGGTTTTCTCAAGGTTCAATCCCGGATTGAAGAAAGAGAAGAGTGAGACAAGTTTCAAGAATCTCTCTTGAGGAAAAGTTTTATTTTCATACAAGTCTAAGGAGGAACAAGGGCTTAAGGAGAGTTTAAATAGCTAGGTCTAGATAGGAGCTTAAGGACACGCGGATTCATCTTGATCCGCACATCGTCCTTTTGACGTGTCCCCTTTACAAAGAGAACACATCGCCACCTTTTGACTAACACGCTTAGCCACAAACACTCTCCAACGTTCACAAACATAGGATCAAAAGAGAATATTCTCAAGTTCAAAATTAAACCAAAAATAAGAGGGAAAGAGAGATAACCGCCTTGGCCTTGCGCGTGAAGCAACTTAGCCTTTAGGCGTTTTGCGTTTAGCTCCATGCCTCGTTAAAACCTTCTCCGGTAAACCCATTGGGACAAACCCGGAGTGGGGAAAAAGAGTACACTTCCTTGCTTAACGACTTGACCGTCTTCACTCTTGGGTAAGAGTGAAGACTAAGCGGACTGAACCTTCGGAGTCTTCATGGGGTGGCTGGCGTTGGATGAAAGTTAGGACAAATAGGTTGAGANATACACCAATTTAAACCAAACGAACAAACGAGTCCTATGGAACTAAAAGATTGAAACTTTAAATGAAATAAGAGAGTTCTGGAAAGAAACAACCTCGTAGGAGCTTTGAAGCTCTCATACCAAGCTGATGTGACCCGGCGACGTGGTCTTGGCTCGGTTACGGTACGGTCGCGGCTTGAGCTCTCGGTCAACTTTCAAACGGTAGAACTTTCCTCGGCAAAGGTTCTGGGTTTCGGATCTAGGAGTGAATCAAACGAGGGAAACG
>NC_025704.1:29954781-29956955 GCF_000633955.1 Camelina sativa | reverse complement strand
CGAACCCGGTTCGAGGCTTGTTAGGATTTTCTCAAGGTTCAATCCCGGATTGAAGAAAGAGAAGAGTGAGACAAGTTTCAAGAATCTCTCTTGAAGAAAAGTTTTTAATTTCATACAAGTCTAAGGAGGAACAAGGGCTTAAGGAGAGTTTAAATAGCTAGGTCTAGATAGGAGCTTAAGGACACGCGGATTCATCTTGATCCGCACATCATCCTTTTGACGTGTCCCCTTTACAAAGAGAACACATCGCCACCTTTTGACTAACACGCTTAGCCACAAACACTCTCCAATGTTCACAAACATAGGGATCAAAAGAGAATATTCTCAAGTTCAAAATTAAACCAAAAAAATAAGTGGGAAAGAGAGATAACCGCCTTGGCCTTGCGCGTGAAGCAACTTAGCCTTTAGGCGTTTTGCGTTTAGCTCCATGCCTCGTTAAAACCTTCTCCGGTAAACCCATTGGGACAAACCCGGAGTGGGGAAAAAGAGTACACTTCCTTGCTTAACGACTTGACCGTCTTCACTCTTGGGTAAGAGTGAAGACTAAGCGGACTGAACCTTCGGAGTCTTCATGGGGTGGCTGGCGTTGGATGAAAGTTAGGACAAATAGGTTGAGACGCTGCTTGGCCGCCTTTGCTGAGCTCTTGGAACGTGTGGTGGCTCCAGGAAGGATTGTTGGAGCCTTGGCCGCATCTGAAGAGGTTGCCCTGGTCGTGTCTGATGCGTCTTGGTCAGGCGTCTCGGTCGCGTCCGGCGTGTCTTGGTCTTCTTGGCCGAGATCGCGTCCTACGATCACATCACTAGATATCCACACAAGAAAACCATGGAGAAGCTAGCCATTGATGAAGATGTGGAGTATCTTTTTGAGAAGAGCAGCTTAACCAAGTTCATGGGGCTTTGCATGGAGGGCTACAAAGAAGAAAGTTGTGAGTTTCTAGCCACAGTCAAGCTGCACACATATGCAAGGAAGGATGTTGAGTTGGGAGCTGGTCACATTGGCTTCACAATAAAGGGGAAGAAGTATGAGCTTCCAANACAATGATTGAAGACAGCTATGACACATTCAAATCCTAAGACCAAAACAAATAAAGCAAAAGCAAAAGTAAAAGTGCAAGACGACAAGACTGCTTTATGGCCGGAAACAAAAACGCGTAAACATGAACACACTCCTAACTTTATCGATCTAAAAGTAGACTCACAAGAACACGAACGAACAGAGATATGAACACGATGAACAGATACGCAGACTAACAACCTAAAGAAACAATAAACAACCGCAAACATACACCAATTTAAACCAAACGAACAAACGAGTCCTATGGAACTAAAAGATTGAAACTTTAAATGAAATAAGAGAGTTCTGGAAAGAAACAACCTCGTAGGAGCTTTGAAGCTCTCATACCAAGCTGATGTGACCCGGCGACGTGGTCTTGGCTCGGTTACGGTACGGTCGCGGCTTGAGCTCTCGGTCAACTTTCAAACGGTAGAACTTTCCTCGGCAAAGGTTCTGGGTTTCGGATCTAGGAGTGAATCAAACGAGGGAAACGAAGTTTGAAGGAATTCAAACGATCCATTTGGGAGATACGTCGATAAGCCACAAACGGATCGGTCGGATGGTACAGATGCGGAACGAGCGAGCGAACAGTTGCGGTGGAAACGATGGTGGAGACGAGTTGAGGTGAGTTAGTGGAGAACTCGAGAACTTATGATAGAGGACTCGAGGTTGCGAAGGGGAAAGATGGAAGCAAAGCGAGAGGGAAATGCGAATGGATGGAGAGACGACACAAGAGGCTTGGCTCTCCTCTTGATACGGTCTATAACAAGGTCGAACCCGGTTCGAGGCTTGTTAGGATTTTCTCAAGGTTCAATCCCGGATTGAAGAAAGAGAAGAGTGAGACAAGTTTCAAGAATCTCTCTTGAAGAAAAGTTTTTAATTTCATACAAGTCTAAGGAGGAACAAGGGCTTAAGGAGAGTTTAAATAGCTAGGTCTAGATAGGAGCTTAAGGACACGCGGATTCATCTTGATACGCACATCATCCTTTTGACGTGTCCCCTTTACAAAGAGAACACATCGCCACCTTTTGACTAACACGCTTAGCCACAAACACTCTCCAACGTTCACAAACATAAGGATCAAAAGAGAATATTCTCAAGTTCAAAATTAAACCAAAAA
>NC_025704.1:29951098-29953160 GCF_000633955.1 Camelina sativa | reverse complement strand
CTAGCTAAGGAGATGCATCAAGGAAATCACATCTTCAACTTTGAGCTTCCAACAGTTGGGAAGAAACAATTGATCCTACCTAACCAAGAGCTCACCACCATTCAAGAAGGAGCCAACATTGATTTTTGGCCAGCTGATGAGTTCTTGTTTGATGGGATAGTTCAACCTAGAGTTGATGAAGCTGGAGATGTACAAATGGCTGATGGGGATGAGCAATTTTACTTTGAGGATTATGAGCCCAACCCAAGGGATATTAGAGGAGTGAGGGAGAATAGCAAGAGGTTGACACTTTTGCAAAGGTGGAACAAGTGGCATGGGAAGAGGTTTGACAATCTTAAGAAGAAGGTGACCAACATGACTAAGTCCATCAAGGGCCTAAAGAAGGAGATTGCTGAGCTGAAGAGTGGAAACTCATCTCCAAGCCATTCAAGCCCTTTGAGGAGGAGTGGCTCAACTAGAGCACTTTCAAGAGTTGCAAACCCAGTGGAACCAGCTAGAGCTTCAATGTATGAGCCCAGTCAGAGGAAGAGGATTTCAAGTATCCGAGAACAACAGTTTTCGAGGCACTCGACTGGGTCACTCGAGCACCCACTCGACCGAGCACCCCAAATGTACTCGGCCGAGTTCCAGCCCAGATCACCTCATGGCTTCCCACCTCCAGCTGCTTATCCAGGATATCCAGGTTACCCACCCTTCCCACCCTAGTACTTCATGGATCCAGCACTCTTGCACTAGTTTTACCAGCAGCAAGGACAACATTTTGGCATACGCAGTCCAGCTCGACCCCCCCACTCGAGCACGTACTCGACCGAGTCCCAGTCGGTTGCCATCGTCGAGCTGCCCCAATCACCTTCTCCAAGTCACCAACAAGCCCCCACTTACACTTTTGACAGCATGCAAGAGGATGTGGACAGTTTCTTCCACCACCCTTGAGGTACCACTATCACCTTCACTTGTAAATACCATTGCATTTCATATTGTGTTTTCTTTTTAGTCTTGAATCCTCAATCAAATTTCTTTCACACAGAGGATTNTTTAAACTCATGGATACCATAAACATATTTGGATCATCTTTCTCCTTTTTACCACTCTTGTTGATCCAAGTAGCTGATTAAACCATTAAAATCAGTTTCTCTACCCCTTAACCAACCCTTCTTTCAAGCCTTGTTTATTTTTGTGTGTGNTAAAAAAAAGAGTGTTCATGTAGTTTGCATTGCATATTAGGATCTTGTTTAGCATGTTTCATGTAGGGTTGTATAATATTTGCATTAGGGACCTATGATGAGTTTGCCTTGCTAGCTTGTTTTATTCACTAGACTAGGATCAATGCCCAAGTTAATAGTACTTTGATGCTAGTTGAGTGGTTAGAAGCATAAGATTGAACCAAGCCTTGAATTCCTACATTGCATTTGGTCTAAATTGAAGCATGTTGTGATTTGACACCATTTCCTATTTATAAGAACCCAATATTGACTTACAATTATCAATGTGTGCATTGCTTTAAACTCATGGATACCATAAACATATTTGGATCATCTTTCTCCTTTTTACCACTCTTGTTGATCCAAGTAGCTGATTAAACCATTAAAATCAGTTTCTCTACCCCTTAACCAACCCTTCTTTCAAGCCTTGTTTATTTTTGTGTGTGTGAGGCCTATTTTTGGGATTGAGCTTGGTAGAAAGTGTTAGGTTTGAACTGAAAAGAGTAAAGCCTTGTGTAGTTCTAATTTGCATTTTTCAAACTAGATAGGACTAGGTGGTTCACTTGTTGGGTTTGGGACTTGGCTGTTATGAAAAGAAAAGAGGAAAAGGAGAAAGAAAAAGGGTAGAGTCTTTAAGAGGAGAATGTGTTTAAGCAAAGTCTAGTAAACGGATGGGAAGTAAAAAATTGTTGAAGATGGTTCTAGTTAAAGAAAAAAAAAGAAAGAAAAGAAAAGTCTAGCAAAATGCTTGTATGTCTTAAGAATAAGAAGAGAAGAGAACCATATCAAATAAGTAAGAATCCCCCATCCCACTAGAAAATCAAATAAGAAACCTCTCCTAAGACTTGAAAACCAAAAGA
>NC_025704.1:29892502-29949390 GCF_000633955.1 Camelina sativa | reverse complement strand
CTTTAGGACTAATCATGCATTAGAGTTTAGTTGCATTGCATTTGCATCTTTTCATGCATAATCAGGTGATTTTGGAGCTTAAGGAGCATGGAAGCAAAGCTGAGGAGAAGTGAAGCAATCAAGAGGAGAAAGCAAGAGAGTTAAGGCTGAAGAACCAAGGTCCGGAGTCCCACTCGACCGCCCACTCGACCAGACACTCGACCTTGTGCAGAGAGGGACTTGACTGAGTGGAAGATGCACGAGAGAAGCCAACTCGACCGGTCACTCGACCGAGCACCGGGTCGAGTTGGCCGAGCCGCCTAGCTATTTTATCTTTTAGCATTTTTAGGGGTTCCACTACTTTTTCTATTTAAGGACCTTGTACCCAGCAGCCACCAGGAGTCCAGCTTTTTAGATAGTCAAAAACCTAGTTTTTATCCTTTTGGGAATTATTCCTTTTGCACTTTTATTTTCTTAGATCTTGTACATTCTTTTGAAGGAGAAAACAAAGAATTCTTGGATTTTGTTGGTTCCATAACTTTCAAGATAATAAAAATTCGTGTTTGATTCCTTCTTCAATATTGTAGATCTTTGCTTTATCTTTCATTTGACGCAAGTTTCAGTATTTTCTGGGTTTATGACTTTGATGTTCGTCATGTGTTCTTGTGAGTAGTTGCTTAGGATCTTGAGGATGGGTTTGGCGGGCTTGTGTTTGAGGTTTGTTTGATTTGGTCAAGCTTGATTGTGGTAGAATCTCTTCTAGGCTAGATGTTCTTAATGCTGATCTTATAACTGAGAGGGTAGGATTTGATTTCAAGCATCTTAGCATCACACCAATGTTTAAGAAGCATAGATAAGGCTAGATCTAGAGCTTACCATTAGGCTTGCTAAGAGATTAGAGGTCTTGTTTGGTATGTGACATATTGCTTAATGCCTGCTTGTGTAGATTCTTTACTTTGTGAGAACAAGTCTAGAGATGCATAGGTTTGATTGTTTCTTGCCATGAGAGTGGATTAAACTTGTCTTAGAGATATATGTCTAGAGATTAGCTCAAAGTGCTTGAGATTTGTTGACCAAGCTAGATGACCTCAGTCATTAGTCCAGCCCATGAATCGCTCCTCAAGGCCTTCCTTGTTTATTGATTTTCTAGCTTTAATCCTGCTGTTTGCTTGTTGTTTGATTCGCTCTTGTATTGCTCTGTTTTTCTTGTGTTGCTCTGTTTTTCGCGTTTGTCCAGCTCGACCCTGCACTCGATCTACACTCGATCGAGTGCTTTCTCGAGTTCATCCCCAGAACTTTTGTTTATGCTTTGTAGTTGTGCTGTCTTATCTCTTGTCTCATTCTAGTTGCATTTCTGTTGCATTTACTTAGTGTCATGTTCATTACTTGCCTTGCATTAGTTCATTACCATAGTTTCTATTTCTGTTCTAGCTTCATAACTGTCATAATCATTCTGTTCCATTTACATTTAGAATCTATTTCTAGTAGCTTTTACATTCTGCATTTTACATCCCACCATAGGATTGTTAGTGACAAACATCCTTTGCATTTGGCTTGACTTAGGCATATATGCACATCCTGATTGCTTGCAAACTCTCAGATTGGATTGACACCTCTTATACTACAACTGCATAAGGGGAATTGAAACACCCTGCCATCCATTCATTCATATCTCATTGTTCCATACATCACCATTCACCTCCATAAAAACATTTGTGTTTCAATTATACCCAGAATCAATCTTGTTGCTCATCTCCGCGAATCGTTTTGCATTGTCCATAGCAGCCGATGCTTGACTTTGTATCATCTGCTGAATCAGTCCGCTTAGATCAGCTTCTTGAGATTGGTTCTGCGGGCCTTGCTGTGGTAGGAATCCAGGTGGTGCAATTGGTTGGTGGTAATTACCAGAATACTGCTGCTTAGGAGCATAACCTTGATTGTATTGGACAAAAGGCTTTTTTTTGGTCCTGGTTCCCTTGGACTGCGGATGGGTAGATTTGGTCTTGAGGATTTCCAACATTCGGGTTACGGTATGACAGATTCGGGTTTGGTTTGTAGTTGTTGTACCCTTTGTTGTACCCTCCTTGGTTGTTGATATAGTTCACATACTCTAGCTGAGCACTCTCACCATCTTGTTGCTGAAACTGGTCTTCTTCGGAGATGGCATGGACATGCTGCTGCTGGTTGAGGAGCTTATCCAATTTGTCATTGAGGGCTTTCATGTTGCGCTTGTACTTTGTATCATCGTCTCCAGAAGATCGTATTGTGCGATCATACTCCTCATTGTAGTGCCCATCAGATTGAGCTAAGTTCTCCACTAGATACCAACCTTCATCGACATCCTTGTTGAGGAAGTTACCATTACTAGCAGTGTCCAGCAACATCCGTATCTTAGGGACCACACCTCGGTAGAGTGTACTCAGCAATGAAGCATTGCTGAAGCCATGATGAGGGCATTGATATATCAAGGTTTTTGTGATTTTTAACGGGAAAAATGTCATAAAAATCCCCAACTTTCAAATTTGGGATGTTTTAATCACCAACTTTCAGGATGCCATTTTAATCACAAACTTTCTGTTCACTTGATCATCAAAATAGCAAAGTTTTGTTGACTACGCCGTTTTAGGCACGACGTTTATTAAATCCCTAGCCCTTGAAAGAAAATCCCAAATTCTCTCTATAATACCAAAATCTCTTATGCAATCTCTCTGTTCCGATGAGTTCAAGTTCAAGCTTTGACACATCTGGTTGCGTCGGTGAGTGTGGTGTGCCATTGATGTGTACAGAGCATTTGGGGTTTCTTTCTAGCGTTATGGATTTGTGAAATTAAAATCGATTTGGGGATTTAGTTTCTTCAATTTGGTAAAAGATGTTGTTTTTAGTGTTAAAAACATGGTCATTTATGCAAAACGATAGCAAATAACGTATAATTTTACCCTGTTTTTGAGATCTTTAACAGAGAATAAATGACGTGCCTAAAATGGCGTGGTCAACAAAACTTTGCTATTTTATGGCCAAGTCAATGAAAAGTTTGTAATTAAAATGGCATCTTGAAAGTTAGTGATTAAAACGTCCCAAATTTGAAAGTTGGGGATTTTTATGACATTTTAATGATTGAATCGCATGGTATAAATGCGATTTTTGAGTCTTTTGATTTGTTTTCTAGCTTGTTTTTTGAGTCTTTATAGGTTTAGGTACTCATTGGCACGGATGGAACACTAAGGAGCTAAAAGAGGATGATTTGGAGCATAATCAAAGCATGAAGGCTGATCAACGAAGCTGGGAGACGAATTTAAGAGTATGCATCAACCGATGCAACCTCATCATCGATCGATGCAGCTGCCACAAGTCAATCGGAAGTTTTCTCCACAAAGCTTTAGAAGATTTACAAAATTTCCCGAATTTCCCTTATTTGCAATTATGGCCCAAGACGTGTTTTAGAGTATTTATAGGATTTTTATGGTCATTGTTTAGATCTAAGTTATTTTCTAGCAATTTTGATTTCAGCCACCTTTTTGATTGAGAGCTTTTGGGAGAGACAGATCTGATTTCCTCTGTAGAGAGAAGATTCTTGAACTTCCTTCTTACTTCTTAATATCAATTGCTTATTATTCAGAAAAGATGTTTTGTTCTTCATTAAACATGTCTGAGTAGTTTGCTTGTTAGGTTTAGGGGTTTTATGGTTTATTAGATCTATGATTTTTAGGATTCATTATCTTCTGTGATCTTCATCTTAGGTTGTTCTTCATATTGATTCTTGATTGATCACCTAGAATTAATACATAGGAAAATAAATTGATATGAGAATATAATTGATTTTCCTGATTAAACCTTTTGATGAGCTAAATTATTTCTTGCAAAGAGATTTGATTTAATAATTTTGTGAACAATCTAAACTTTTTTTAAAGCTGATTTTTAACCTTGAATTTTGCAAAGAGATTTGGATTTTCTGGTTTTAAATTTAGATAATATTTGCAGTGAGAACTGATTTATTTTGCAAGAGTGTTTAGAGTTCTAAATCTGATTATTAATTGCTTGAATCCTAATTAATTTATTGATTTAATATTCCATAAATTCCTGAGAATTTTCCTAGGCCTAGTTCTTTGATCTTTTGAATTTATAACACTTTTATTTCTGTTTTGCATTGTTTTAATTTAATATTTTGATTTAGCATAATTAAAAGAGTAATAAGTCTATTGTGTGAACTAGAGTCTCTATGGATTCGACCCCTAGAGTATTACCATTAGGGTATTACAATTTGAGCATATCAAATTCTGGCGCCGTTGCCGGGGACTTTTTGATTCACCATTAGATTAAAATATTTGATTTTGTCTAATTTTTTCTTTTTCTATTTTACTCACACGCTTTTGTTTCTTTTCTCTTGTGTGTTTAAGGTACATGCCTCAGCCTAGCACCAGGAAAAATCCAACTGGTCCAGTTGTTAAGCTTACAAACCAAGAGTTAGGACAACTAGAGCGTGATAACACAAAAGCAGCCAAATCAGCAAAGATGGTCAACCCAATCATATTGAGACCATATGCGGCTGGAGATTTGAGGGATCAAGAGGGTCAAGTGCGCAACAAACAAGGCCAGAAACTTGATGCTGAAGGACAAGTTATTCAGGAAGAACTCGTTGTGGCCGATGGGAATGCATGTTGCGTCGACCGACACAATGACGGCATCGATCGACGCAACCAGGTTGGCATCGACCGACACAACGTTGGCTTCGATCGATGCAATGTTGGAGCTGGTGCGAATGGAGCCGATTTGGATGGTAACAACCAGCAGAACCTTCAGCCTAGACAGGATAACAATGGAGAGCTTGTCAAGACTCTTGCGGACTTCAACAGGCCAAATTTATTCTATGAGAACCGCTCCGCAATTGTCCCTCCTCCATTCCCAATGAATGATTTTGAGCTAAAGCCTGCTTACTTTGCTCTTGTTGGACAAAGGCCATTCCAGAACTTGCCACATGAGAAGCCTCTACACCATATTGAGCACTTTGAGGATATAGTTACAAGCATCAAGGCTAATGGAGTCACAGAGGACTATCTCTATTGCAAGCTCTTCCCCTACTCTCTTGCTGGGGAAGCTTCTCATTGGTCAAGACAACTCAAACCAGGATCTCTGACAACCTGGCATGACATCAATGTGGCATTCTTGAACTACTATGATGATGCGATGTCTGATGAGCTGAGGATCAAGCTCTCTACCTTTAGACAAGGACCTGCTGAATCTTACAAAGCTGCTTGGGTAAGGTTCAAAACATACCAGAGAGATTGTCCGCATCATGGGTTCTCAGAGGTGCAGCTGATTAGTATCTTCTTCAGTGGTATTGACTGGAGGTATCAGATGGCTTTGGATGCTGCTAGTGATGGGAACTTCAAGACAAGGTACCCAGATGAGGCAGAAAAGTTGATAGAAAGACTAGCATCAAGCAACAGTACCAAGAAGGCAGACTTAGAGCGTAGAAGGGCACATGAAGGGTATGATTCATATCAGTTTGCTACAAGGAATGCCACGTTGGATACAGTGCATAACCTTCTTGTTGGAAAGAAGTCAGTCCATTTTGCTGAAGATGTTGAGATCTTTGAGCTAGAGCCGCAAAATGTAGAAGAAGATGTCAACTTTGTGTATGGTAATCAAGGACAAAAGTTTGGAAATCAGCAAGGAAACAGGTCTTTCAGTGGAAACAACCAGCGCAATAACTATCAGTCTAGTTCTACAGGCTACATTCCTAAGCAAGATTATCAGAAGCAGCAACCGAGCAGTGGTTACACCAGGACCTATGGCAACTCCTCTTACCAATCTCCTCCTCCTAAGACAACTGAGAGTAGGATGGAAGCAATGCTTGAGCAGATTCTTCAGGGACAAGAGCAGTTGACAGTGACATTCAATGGGAAGATTGACAATGTCTATACTGAGCTTACTGGCAAGTTTGATTCATTGAATGTTCAAGTTAAAAATCTGGAGAGCCAGATTGCACAAACTGCTGGAGCTGTGAAGAGACAAGAATGATACTTACCATCAAGAACTGAATCCAACCCTAAGCACTCCTGCAATGCTGTGCCCTTAAGGAGTGGTAAGCAATTACAGTCTGAAGCTGAGCAGAAGCAAAGATCCAACGAATTGCAGGAACTGATCGATGAGGATGATGAGCTTGATGATCCAGAACCAGCATCGACCGATGCTGCTGCAAACCATCGATCGACGCAACCCTGATCAACAGGTCAATTAAAACCCAATGTGTACTCCACCATGATCTAGTGGTATTGTTGTAACACTTCAGGATCGAATCCACAGAGACCAAACAATTGCACTATGAAATTATCAAGATCAAATATAGCTAAGACAAAAGAAAAGTTTGTGTTTGAAAGTGACTAACAAAAAGCAGTAAATAAAAGAGTGTTTTTAAGGCAATAGAGAAATATTGGGCGCAGGGAATCTTTAGGGTTTATGATCACGGATTTAGATGATTAGATAGGGATGCATTAGACACCGTTCTAGAACTCAAATCATTGTTGTAAAGCTAACCTACTTTCGCAGCATTAACTATCTATGCAATGAATTCACTAAACCCTAAACCGTCGTTTGGATCTAGCAAACCAAGCAAGCAATAACAAGTTCAAGTTTGATCTGTTCACAAGGTGCCTCAACTTCAACTTTCATTGGCTAAGGTCCACCTTGCTCACCTATGTTCTTTTCAAGCAACTCAACAACACTTTTGGTGCCCCGATGAATTAAACCTAAGATCTTAATCTAGGTGATCAATCTAGCTTAAGCATTAAGAACAACTATAGATGAAGAACAATAAGATCAATCCCTAATCTAACAAATCTAGCATCAATAAATCATAAAAACCCTTCTGAAACCCTAAACCCAACAGTGAAACTACTCAGACATGGAGAAGCAGAAACAGCAAATCAATAATGAAGAAAACATAATTGAATTGCAAAGGAATAGAAACTAGGGTTTAGAAATCTTCTCCAAAGTGTCAAGAAGGATTAGAGATCTTCTCCCTTTGCTCTCAATACAAAATAGTCTCAGAAAAATAAAGCTGGTGTCTCTGGAGGCCGTGCCTCTAACTTAAATATCAAAATAAAACCCTAAAAGTCGGTTTAAAACAAATAAGGAAAAGTTGCGTCGGGGACGGGAATGGTCGATCTCGCGAGGATCAGTCGATCCGGAACGTTTTTCTGCTTTCACTCCATCTGCTTACTAGCCCGAATCAGTCTTCAACCAATTAGCTCCAGATGCATGTTTTCATCCCCAAAACGCTCAGATTCCTTCCAAAGTCACCTAGAACCTGTAAAGACTCACAAAGGACTAAAAGGACTCTAAAAGCACACTTGGACCTAGGAAAAGACTCAAAACAAACCTAAAAACTATAGTTAAAACCCTATAAAATGCAGACACATCAATTCCCCCGGACTTGAATCTTTGCTTGTCCTCAAGCAAGAACAGACAAAAACCCAAGAACAGAGAAAAGGTTTGAAAGTGGAAACTCACATATTCTTGGGAACTTCTTCTTTGCACTCTTCATCACATCAAATTGAGAACTACTTTATGTACTCTGCCCATGATTAGGATCAACACTCCCTACTCCGAACTCCACGGCCTTAGAGAACCTTCAGTCTCCCCATCGTTGTCTCTCTACATCAGATTAGTAAACAAAAGGTGTGGTCTTACCATGGGAGTATCGATCATTGACCTGTTGACTACTTCAACCTCTTATCGCCCAAGACCTCCTCTTATGCTCCCTTTCCTCTCTCTTTTCTCACTTCCAAAGAATTGATTTCTCCCTAATTTTCTAGGGTATCATTTTTTTTTAATCAATCCTTTGCTCTTTTTTTGTGGACAGGTTTCCATGAGTTCCAAAAGATGCACGAGTTTACGCACAACCCTCGGTTCACTTCTTTTATTACCTATATCCTTTTTTTTTACTGAGTACTGAAGGGAAGATAGAGGGGGTGCATACTTTGTGAGGAGATGCATGTCTCGTGAAGCTTGAAGGGAGGAGTCTTGTCCGATGTATACCAAGCCCCAAGGTAAGAAATTAAATCCGGTTAAGTCTTGTCAAAGCTAGAGACAACTTCTGGTTCAACTTAGTGTTCTCCTTAGCGAGTGTCTTTTGGGGTGTGTTGAGACTGCTCATGTTCATTCCAAGCTTCATTCCAAATCAGAAGTACAAAAGCAAATCATAAGAGTGTTAGTTCAAAGCAAAAGATTCCTGGAAATGATCATAGTTTCCCAATTTTTGACTCAATAAAATAAGAAAATGAGTCAAATAAAAGAAAAAATCAAAGTAAACAACCAAAGAAAACGACATCAGTAACTTGGAGACATCCCTCCCCTGGACTTACTTCACATCGTCTCAGTGTGAAAGCAAAGCCAAGAAAAGAATGAATCCGATAAAGAAAATAAGAAAAATGAAAAAGAAAAGAAAGGAAAAGAAACAAAAACCGGCGATCTCGCATCTGGTGGTGGAGTGGTGATGGCAAGGGTGGTGATGGAATCGACCGATCTCAGGGTGGGATAGACCGATCTGCAACATTATTGAACTTAGAGATACCCACAGCAAACCAACGGAATCGGTCGATCTTTAAGGAGGATCGATCGATCCGAAGCTCCTGGAACAAAAAATTTTGCATCTTCTGCGTTTGGAACTTGTTCCTGAAAACACTTAACACCGGACGTGATTTCACCGTAATAAATCCTAAAAACAAAACCAAAATCCTAAGACAAATAAAAAGAGAAGGGTAAGCCAGCACAAACCCCATGGGTTGCCTCCCATAAGCGCTTGTTTAAGGTCTATAGCTTGACCGTGGTTTCAGTTGTCAAGTGATGGGAGGATGAGAACTCATATGAGAACAAGCTCTCCAATTCGTCAACTTAAGCTCCAAAGTTTTCTTTCAGCATACAATCCATTGTTTCTTGGCCTTTTTCTTTAAACTCCGGAGTAAGGATGACTTTAACTTTAGAGAAAGGCCGAGATATTCCTTTGCACTTCACCTTGTACTTAATGGTGTCTCTAACATATTTCTGGGGTACCAAGGTTATGTGAAGATCTTGTATTAGTCTCTCTATCTTCGGCTTGTCTCTCTTCTTAACCCTCTTAGACCTTTTCTCAGAAGAATGAGTGTCTCCATCCAGGACTTTGTTGACCTCATTCTTATCACCACTCTCTCCCATTATCACGACATCCACCTTCTTCTCATGTTCTACAACTAGACAAGAGCCATGTCGTATAGCTTCCTTTGCACTGATTGCATTGTAGAAGACATTATCATCAATGTTAGAGAAAGTTATCCTCTTATTAGGCAAGTCAACAACTGCTCCTACTGTTGCTAGGAAAGGTCTCCCAAGAATCAAAGGCATAACAGAACCCCCGCTCATTTCCACAACATGAAAATCTGTAGCAACCAAGCAACTCCCAACTCGAACATCTAAATTATTAATGAAGCCTTGTGGAGTCGTGGTGACAGCATTTGCAAACTTTAGAGAAACCTTAGCCTTCATATCATCAATCTCCAACCTCTCTGCAACAGCCTTAGACATTACGTTCACACTAGATCCAGTGTCACAAAGGGAATCCTCAAAGTTCACTCCTAGGATGGAGCATGGAACGACAAATCTTCCTGGATCTTCTAACTTGGTTAGTCTTTTCAAAGATGGAGCATGAATGTTCTTCTCTCGAGCCAAAAACGTCTTAACTTCCACCAAATCCTTTTCTTCAACCAACATCATTGTAAACCTTCTTAAACAAAGAGATGTGCTTTACTGCCTCTGTAAAAGGAACGTCAGTGATGAACTCACTTATAGCTTCTTTGTACAGAACATACTTCTTTTCATCCAGAGGTTTCTTCTCATGTCTTCTTGGAAAAGGAATTTGTGGTCTATAGGGCTTTGGTTCCACAAGAATTGATTCCTTGGTATCTGCATCAGGAACAACTGAGCTGGGTTTTCCCATGCATGCAACAGGGACCGACTTGTCTGGACGTGGAGCGGTCAATCTGGGACTTTTTGAAACTGGTTCTGCGTCAATGACGGGATCGATCGATCTATAAGGGGGATCGGTCGATCCAACTTCTCTGGGATCAAACTCGAATTATCAGAATGGATGGGACCGGCTGGTCTAGTCACAGGATTGACCGATCCTGTCTCTGAGGAAGCCAAACATGAGTTGATCACAACACAACTCAGCCCATCTTCAATCCCACCATGGAGTGTTATAGCATTGCATGACTCTTTGTTTTTAGAGCTAGAAGAAATAGCAGAGACTCTCTTATCAATGGAATCAACACGTGAACTCAACCTCTCAAATTTCCCATTCAAATCATTGTACATGCTATCAATCTTGACATTAATCTCAGCAGAACTTTTCTTATGGCCCTCCAACAGTGTTTTCATCCTAAATTCAAGTTTGTTATCTTGTGGAGCTGCAGATGGAGCATGGTATCCTTGGACGTTTGAGCTACTAAATCCAGCACCTTTGTTCTGAAATCCTTGCGAGAAGTTACCTTGTTGATTATGTGGAGGATACACTTGATCTTGAGGATTCTCGATGTTAGTGCTTCTGTAGGAGAGATTAGGATGATTTCGATAATTCTGATTAAACCCATGATTCTGATAGTTCCCTTGTCCTCCTACATAGTTCAGCTCCTCTGTCCCCTCAAAACCTGAATTTACTCCAACTTGCTGATACGCACCGGTCTGCCCGTTGCACATGTTGACAGCTTGCTGATCCCTCTTCAAAAGAAGGTCTACCTTGGCAGTTAATAACATCTATATTCACGGAGCCAACAACACGCACAGAACGATCATACTCATGGCTACNAGGATCGAATCCACAGAGACCAAACAATTGCACTATGAAATTATCAAGACCAAATATAGCTAAGACAAAAGAAAAGTTTGTGTTTGAAAGTGACTAACAAAAAANGTTACTCGCTGCAAGGTTTTCGATCAAGAGGTTTGCTTCAGCGGCAGTGATAGANGGCAATAGAGAAATATTGGGCGCAGGGAATCTTTAGGGTTTATGATCACGAATTTCGATGATTAGATAGGGATGCATTAGACACCGTTCTAGAACTCAAATCACTATTGTAAAGCTAACCTACTTTTNCCTCATATACTCCTTGAATCTCTCCCACGCTTCACAAAAAGACTCTGTACCACCTTGTGAGAAGGTAGTGATCTTGCTCATTAACATAGCTGATCGTTACTTAGTGTAGAAGTGGTTTAAAAATGCTGCTCTACACTGCTCCCAAGTGGTAAGTAATCCTCGGTCCAAGAGATTTAGCCATCTCAAAGCCTTATCTCCTAAAGAGAATTGGAACAAAGTCAGCATGAGGTAATCATATGGAACTCCATTAGACCATGTTTTACTAGCCAATCTCTCAAAAGCTTCAATATGGTCTAGAGGGCTCTCTGATGCTAATCCATTAAACACACGGTTCTGCTTGATCTCATAATCTTGTCTCGCAGGAGCAGTAGGTTGAATCGCAGACCGATTCACAAATAACCTGTTGTGAGCATCTTCATCCCTCAAAGTTGTTCGTCTTGCTGGTGGATTCAGCTCAGCTGCATTATGCTCTTGTGGTGCAGGGGGAGGAGGCAGAATAATGACATCTTGAGGGTTAGGCTGACGACCATCTGGATTCTGTCCATCCTCCATCTTGTTAGCTTTAGCTTTCGCTTTTCTGTTTTCTCGTTCAAGTAGGGCTAACTCTTCGTTTCGCAGATTACGCAAATCAGTAGGCTTGTGGCTTCTTGTTAGCATGCACCTGAAATACAAGAGAAAGAACAAAAGAACTAATTAGTAAATAAAAATAAAATAAATCTTAGACTAAATTTAAATCTAGAATCTCAAAGGCAATCGTTTTGGTCCCCGACAACGGCGCCAAATTGATCAACAGGTCAATTAAAACCCAATGTGTACTCCACCACGATCTAGTGGTATCGTTGTAACACTTCAGGATCGAATCCACAGAGACCAAACAATTGCACTATGAAATTATCAAGACCAAATATAGCTAAGACAAAAGAAAAGTTTGTGTTTGAAAGTGACTAACAAAAAACAGTAAATAAAAGAGTGTTTTTAAGGCAATAGAGAAATATTGGGCGCAGGGAATCTTTAGGGTTTATGATCACGAATTTCGATGATTAGATAGGGATGCATTAGACACCGTTCTAGAACTCAAATCACTATTGTAAAGCTAACCTACTTTTGCAGCATTAACTATCTATGCAATGAATTCACTAAACCCTAAACCATCGTTTGGATCTAGCAAACCAAGCAAGCAATAACAAGTTCAAGTTTGATCTGTTCACAAGGTGCCTCAACTTCAACTTTCATTGGCTAAGGTCCACCTTGCTCACCTATGTTCTTTTCAAGTAACTCAACAACACTTTTGGTGCCCCGATGAATTAAACCTAAGATCTTAATCTAGGTGATCAATTTAGCTTAAGCATTAAGAACAACTATAGATGAAGAACAATAACATCAATCCCTAATCTTACAAATCTAGCATCAATTAATCATAGAAACTATTCTTAAACTCTAAACCCAACAGTGAAGNAAGTAGGGCTAACTCTTCGTTTCGCAGATTACGCAAATCAGTAGGCTTGTGGCTTCTTGTTAGCATGCACCTGAAATACAAGAGAAAGAACAAAAGAACTAATTAGTAAATAAAAATAAAATAAATCTTAGACTAAATTTAAATCTAGAATCTCAAAGGCAATCGTTTTGGTCCCCGACAACGGCGCCAAATTGATCAACAGGTCAATTAAAACCCAATGTGTACTCCACCACGATCTAGTGGTATCGTTGTAACACTTCAGGATCGAATCCACAGAGACCAAACAATTGCACTATGAAATTATCAAGACCAAATATAGCTAAGACAAAAGAAAAGTTTGTGTTTGAAAGTGACTAACAAAAAACAGTAAATAAAAGAGTGTTTTTAAGGCAATAGAGAAATATTGGGCGCAGGGAATCTTTAGGGTTTATGATCACGAATTTCGATGATTAGATAGGGATGCATTAGACACCGTTCTAGAACTCAAATCACTATTGTAAAGCTAACCTACTTTTGCAGCATTAACTATCTATGCAATGAATTCACTAAACCCTAAACCATCGTTTGGATCTAGCAAACCAAGCAAGCAATAACAAGTTCAAGTTTGATCTGTTCACAAGGTGCCTCAACTTCAACTTTCATTGGCTAAGGTCCACCTTGCTCACCTATGTTCTTTTCAAGTAACTCAACAACACTTTTGGTGCCCCGATGAATTAAACCTAAGATCTTAATCTAGGTGATCAATTTAGCTTAAGCATTAAGAACAACTATAGATGAAGAACAATAACATCAATCCCTAATCTTACAAATCTAGCATCAATTAATCATAGAAACTATTCTTAAACTCTAAACCCAACAGTGAAGCTACTCAGACATGGAGAAGCAGAAACAGCAAATCAATAATGAAGAAAACATAATTGAATTGCAAAAGAATAGAAAATAGGGTTTAGAAATTTTCTCCAAAGTGTCAAGAAGGATTAGAGATATTCTCCCTTTGCTCTCAATACAAAATAGTCTCAGAAAAATAAAGCCGGTGTCTCTGGAGGCCGTGCCTCTAACTTAAATATCAAAATAAAACCCTAAAAGTCGGTTTAAAACAAATTAGGAAAAGTTGCATCGGGGACGGGAATGGTCGATCTCGAGAGAGAATCAGTCGATCCGGAACGTTTTTCTGCTCTCACTCCATTTGGTGACTAGCTCGATCAGTCTTCAACCAATTTAGCTCCAGATGCATATTTTCACCCCCAAAACGCTCAGATTCCTTCCAAAGTCACCTAGAACCTGTAAAGACTCACAAAGGACTAAAAGGACTCTAAAAGCACACTTGGACCTAGGAAAAGACTCAAAACAAACCTAAAAACTATAGTTAAAACCCTATAAAATGCAGACACATCAAACCCTCATTAGTCGTAGAAGAGTTGACTTTGCGAGACAGCATCGACCGATGCAATGTACAGACCGAGAAGGAGGTTACGAAAGCTCTGATTCCAGTTGCTGAGAGAGTGTACAAGCCTAGGGTTCCTTTTCCCAAGAACCCAAGGAAGTCTAAGCAGGAGATTGATGATGCTAAGTGCAAAGCTATGATGGATATGCTTGTTATTGAGTTGCCATTGATTGATGCAGTTAAGACTTCTCCAATGCTTAGGAGATATGTCAAGAGAATGGTAACCAAGGATTTGAATGTTGAGCAAGGAGTGATGATTATTTCAGCTCAAGTCAGTGCCATCATTCAGAACAAGATCCCAAAAAAACTCCCTGATCCAGGTAGTTTTGTTCTTGATTGTACAATCTTCAATGAGAGGTTTGCTAGATCTTTGTGTGATCTTGGTTCCAGTGTCAACTTAAAGCCTAGATCAGTAGCACTCATCCTTGGGATGACAAATTTCCAACCCACCAAGATTACTTTTATACTTGCTGACCGTTCATTTCGCATTCCTGATGGTATTCTTGAAGATGTTCCAATTAAGATTGGTGACTGTTTGATACCTACTGATTTTGTGATCTTGAAGTATGAAGAAGAGCCTAAGGATCCTCTAATCTTGGGAAGATCATTCTCAGCCACTGCTGGAGCTATTATTAATGTCAAGAAAGGACAGATTGGCCTTAATGTTGGAGACTTGCAGATGCGTTTTGACATGGATAAGCTGGTTAAGAGGCCAACAATAGATGGTCAAACTTTTTATGTGGATACATTGTCTAATCTTGCTGAAGAGATTTTCAAGGAGCTGCATCCTGAGGATCCTCTTGACAGAGCATTGGTTACTTCTGCTGAAGAAGCTGAGCATTTAGATGACATTGCTGCTGGGTATGTCAAGCTACTTGATGCTAATGAGCAAGTAAAGAAGTTGGTTGCACAAGAGGAATTGGTTGGTACTTCTTCACAAGCTGAGAAACTATCAGATTGGAACCTTGAGAAAGCTCCAAAACTGGATCTCAAGCCACTTCCTGCAGGATTAAGGTATGCATTTCTAGGTGAGAATTCTTCCTATCATGTTATTGTTAGTACTTCCTTAAACAATGCAGAGCTCACTTTATTGCTATGCAAGCTGCACAAATTTTAAAAGGCTCTTGGCTATTCTCTTGATGATATTGCATGAATTTCTCCGGACTTGTGCATGCATAGGATTCATCTTGAGGAAGGAGCTAAGACATCTATTGAGCATCATAGGAGGCTAAATCCAAATTTGCAAGATGTTGTCAAGAAGGAGATCATGAAATTTCTGAATGCCGGGATTATCTACCCAATTTCTGATAGTAAATGGGTTAGTCCAGTTCATGTTGTTCCTAAGAAGGGTGGAGTTACTGTAATGACCCTCACCAAGAGTAGAAATTTCAAAATAAAAAGGTCGAGGAAATGGGACGGAAAAGACCTAAGGAAGAAAAAGAAGGAAAATAAAAGAGAATGACCCAAGGAAGTCCGAGGAAATATTTGTGAGTCGGAGGATGACCAAGCCAGACAGAAGTACCGGACGCACGGTCGAGACCCTAAAATTCATCAAGAGGGTGTCGAGAAAATTGATCGAAGAAATTCGTCGAGAAGGTCGAGAAAACTCGTCGAGGGAATCTGTCGAGAAGACCCGAGAGAATTGTCGAGACTCGAGGAAGTTACCGAGTACCCGAGAAAATTGTCGAGACTCGAGGAAGTTGCCGAGTACTCGAGAAAGTTGTCGAGAGCTCGAGGAAGTTGCCGAGTACCCGAGAAAAATTATCGAGAGCCCGAGGAATTTTCCGATGACCCGAGAAATTGTCGAGACATCCGAGACGCGTAGTCGAAGTTGCTTGAGATGTATCGCCGAGGCGTACTGTCCGAATTGCCCGAGAGTTTGCCGAGTGTTGCCGAGCGGAGTGTCTGAACGATCGAGAAAACGGTCTGAACGAGACGAGAATTGCCAGAGTAAACGTCGAAGGTGCTAGACGAAGGATCGAGTATTTGTGGGAAAATTATTCTTTCCTCAAAATTTCGACCAATGAAAATTAAGGAAAGTGGGAGGATTAATTTAATCAAGGAAGGAGTTAGTGGAGGAATAAAAAATTCAAGGAGATTAAGGGAAATAGTGGAGGATTAACTTAATCAAGGAGATTAAGGGAGATGGCGGAAACCTATTGGCTAAGAGCTAATTCTAAATTGGGATTAAGCAACATGCACTAATAAGAGTGTTTACATGCACTAATAAAAAGAGGATTTGAGGCTTAATGGCGAGCAGCCATTGGAGGTGAGATGCACGCTCGACATGCAAGGGGGGAGAGAGCCATTTGTCAAGAAGCACTAAGGGAATGAAGAGAATTTGAAGCCTATAAATACAAGGTTTTCGACTTCATTTGGGTGTTTAGTCCAAAAACACTCCAAAACACTTAAGATTTTTTGAGAGAAAGAAAGAGACAAAAGAGAGAGTTGTCGAGGAAGATCGAGAGAAGGATCAAGAACGATCAAGAGGGAGATCAAGAGGAGAAATTTTCGACGTGTGTGTCTAGAAAAGACCAAGAAAGGTCGACGGTTGTGTCGAAGAGAGATCGAGGAGATAAGCGGTTGCGAAACAAAGCGAGAAGCTGTTTGACGCGAAGTAGGAGCGGATTGTCTGATCGAGTGGTGCTGTGAAGTCCGAGTATCATCGACAGTTGCGCAAGAGGTGAGTCTGAGGTAGTGCATGTAGAGTAGTACATGTAGTTGCGGTTTAAAATATGTTGCAGGCAAACATGGTAGGATTCATGCTAGAATCATCATGCGAAAATGAACTAGTTGCTTGCTAAATAATTGGGACTCACTCAATAATTGGTGAAAGGGGAACTTGGGTAAATTTTAAGTATAATCGGATCACTTAAAATTTGGTGTATGCATGCATGATCGAACCTAGAGGATTTTGTAAGTAATAATTCTTACTTAAAATCGGTTTCATGCATGACTAAAGGAGTGAAGTATTTTGCATTTTATTGCATAATATTGAGTGAGGTTACTTGTATGCTTAATCGAACTTGAGAATTTAAGAGATTAAATGGAGTTGCATGCGTAATTGGACTTGAGGATTTAAACGGTTAAATCAAATTGGTTGCATGCATAGATAAACTTGTTGCATGAATTGCTTAAGTTAAGGATATGGGTTGCATGCATGTAGTTTAATCATAAGTTCCTTGAATTTCTATTCTCGTTACTTGTTGATTTATTGCATGTACTCTTGCTTGAAGTTTCTTGCATGTTGTTGATCGATTTTCTTGCTTGAGTTGTGGTTAGTGTTTTAGCAAAGTCTCTTGAATATGTTTCTTGAGTCTTAGCTAGTGTAGTGGCGATCTTCTATTCCAAAGCGGTTGTCACGCGTGAGTTCCCGACGACCACTCACGCGGGGACACTGTCACGACTAGCTAGCAACTAGCGTGACCGCTACATGACGATGTAGCCTATTTGCGGATTCATGCTGGTGACCTTTGTGGTCTCGGCATGGGAGAGGGAAGGAACGGAACAGATTATTGAGGGCCCTTAGGTGAAAAGAGTCTAGGGTATTTCAAGCGATCCTTGTGTATTCTAGACGTCTTGCTTGGTTGTTCGGTCAAGGAGTTTAGGATAGTTCAAGAGTTCCTTGTTTATCCTAGTTGTCCTTGCGAGTCGTGTAGAGGTGAAGAGTCTAAAGTGAACTTTAGTCGTCTTATGATGCGCGTAGAGGGTTTAGAGCGTCGAGTCGAGTCGCGTTGATCTAACCTCTCTTGTTTGATTATGGTTTATTTTGCTTCCGCTAATGCTTTCGGCTGTGTTGCTTTGATTACTTGCTTGTTTTCTTTGCTTGCCGGGGTAGTCGGGTTGGGGAAGATAGAATCCTGTTTAGGAGATTGGGGTACCCAGACTCACTGAGTAATCTTAGATTACTCATGACTCTATTTTTGGTCTTGCAGGGATGCCTAAGTGAGTCTAGAGCTGGAGCGAACATTAGGGTGCTGGATAGGGTTTTCTTGTGTTTCTTGTAAAACCCTATATTTTTATAAATGGTTATATATAAATTTTCCGACTATCTTTATATATATTGCTTTAATGATTTATTTGAGATGAATTATTTTATTAAAGTGATATATATACGGTTTTCAGGAAAACATGGCAAGTTGCAAATGATACTCGGCCTTGTCCGGGCTGACACAACGCACCAGGCCGCAAGGGTTGCAAAGCCTAAGCAGTCTCGGCTGCGGGTGGAGTTGTGCCTTGGAGGATCGGTCGGGAAGTCTGCAGCTTCTGTCCCTCGGCCGAATCACCTCGGCGCAATCCCGCAAGTGGCGTCCCGTGGCTGTTCGACAGCCTGAGTAGCCATAGGACGGTTCGGGGGCGTTACAGTTACAGTGGTGAAGAATGAGAAGAATGAGCTGATTTTTACACGGACAATCACCAGACACTGGATGTGCATTGATTACAAAAAGCTGAATGCCACAACAAGGAAAGATCACTTCCCGCTGCCCTTCATTGACCAGATGCTTGAGAGGTTAGCTAACCATCCATACTACTGCTTTTTGGATGGTTACTCCCGGATTTTCTAGATTCCGATTCATCCCGATGACCAGGAGAAGACAACCTTCACTTGTCCATGTGGTACTTTTGCATATCGCATAATACTTTTTGGTCTCTGTAATGCTCCTACGACATTTCAGAGATGTATGATGTCCATCTTCACAGATATGATTGAAGATTACATGGAGGTTTTCATGGATGACTTTTCTGTTTATAGGTATTCATTCAAGAGCTGTTTGGATAATCTCTGTAAAGTGCTAGCTAGATGTGAGGAGAGGCACTTAGTTCTTTATTGGGAGAAATGCCATTTTATGGTTAGAGATGGTATAGTGCTTGGTCACAGGGTTTCAGAGGCTGGTATTGAAGTGGACGCGCTAAGATAGAAGTGATGACAGGTCTTCAACCACCAGATAGTGTGAAGTTGGTCAGGAGTTTTCTTGGACATGCAGGGTTCTACAGACGTTTCATCAAAGATTTCAGTAAAATAGCTAGACCACTTTCAGCTCTACTATGCAAGGATGTCAAGTTTGAGTTTACTGATGAATGCCGTTTAGCTTTTGAACGGATTAAGCAGGAGCTTGTGAGTACTCAATTGTTCAACCCCCAGATTGGGATTTACCTTTTGAGGTAATGTGTGATGCCAATAATTTTGCAGTGGGAGCAATGCTAGGACAGAGGAAGGATAAGAAACTTCATGTTATTTACTATGCTAGTAGAACACTTGATGATGCTCAAAAGAATTATGCAACAACAGAGAAGGAGCTGCTAGCAGTAGTGTTTGCTTTTGAGAAGTTTCGTTCTTACTTGGTTGGATCAAAGGTAATAGTGCATACAGATCATGCTGCACTCAAATACTTGATGCAGAAAAAGGATGCCAAGCCAAGGTTACTAAGATGAATTCTTCTTCTCCAAGAGTTGACATTGAAGTTAAGGACAAGAAAGGGATTGAGAATGGAGTAGCTGATCATTTATCCAGGATTAAGATAGAAGATTATGTTCCAATTCATGATTCACTGCCAGAGGAGAATGTCTACTTTGTTGATGTTGGTTCTCAAGCTACATTATCTCGGGAAATTTTGCAGACTCGTGGCAATGCATCGATCGACACAGCTGGTGCATCGATCGATGATGCATCTCGATACGAACAAGATTTGGCGATTGCATCGACCCACGCAGTATCATGCATTGATCGACGCTTGGTTCAAGAATCGTCGGGTTACGAGCTTGACGACGATGTGGCTGCTGTAACTACTTCTGATCAACCGTGGTATGCTGATATCGCGAATTACCTTGCTGCAGAGGTGGAACCAGACAAGTTTACAGGATATGCTAAGAAGAAGTTCTTGAGAGAGCTTAGAAGATACTATTGGGATGAGCCATACTTGTATAAGCATTGTTCAGATGGAGTTTACAGGAGTCAAGCTGAGAGTGAAGTTCCTGATGTTCTATTTCATTGCCATGGGTCAGATTATGCTGGACATTTTGCTACTTTCAAGACAGTGTCCAAAGTTCTTCAAGCAGGATTTTGGTGGCCAACAATGTTTAAGGATGCTCATGAATTTGTATCTCGATGTGATGCTTGTCAGAGAAGAGGACTTATTAGTAAGAGAAATGAGATGCCACAAAATTTCATCCTTGAGGTTGAAGTTTTTGATTGTTGGGGCATTGATTTTATGGGACCATTCCCTTCGTCTTACAAGAACAAGTACATCCTTGTAGCTGTTGAGTATGTGTCCAAGTGGGTAGAAGCTAATGCAAGTCCGAAGAATGATTCTGCTGTGGTTCTTAAGCTGTTTAAGACCATTATCTTTCCACGGTTTGGAGTGCCTCGAATTGTTATCAGTGGTGGAGGTAAGCACTTTATCAATAAAGTGTTTGATAAGTTGTTGAAGAAGTATGGAGTTCAACATAGAGTAGCTACCCCATATCATCCCCAGACTAGTGGTCAAGTTGAGGTTTCTAACCGCCAAATAAGAGAAATCCTGGAGAAAACTGTGGGTGTTACAAGGAAGGGTTGGGCTATGAAGCTTGATGATGCACTTTGGGCCTACAGAACTGCATATAAGACACCACTTGGCACTACTCCTTTTCATTTGCTTTATGGGAAAGCATGTCATCTTCCAGTGGAGTTAGAGCACAAAGCAGCCTGGACTGTTAAATTGTTGAATTTTGATGCCAAGACAGCTTCAGAGAGAAGGTTGGTTCAGCTGAATGAGTTGGATGAGTTTAGACATCATGCATTTGAGAACTCTAAGCTATACAAGGAGAAAAAAGGCTAATCATGATAAGAAGATCATTTCCAGAAATTTTGAACCTAATGATCAGATACTTCTGTACAACTCTCGCTTGAAGCTGTTTCCAGGAAAGCTTCGTTCTTGCTGGTTCGGACTATTCACTATCCAAGAAGTCCGCCCCTATGGAGCTATTGTCCTACTTAATTCCAAGGGAGAGAAGTTTACTGTCAATGGACAGAGGGTGAAACACTATTGGGCTGAAGCCGGGATACCAGACGGACACATTGTGCGTTTGGATGATGCACCTTCTGCCTAATCCGCTGCCAAGTCAAGCTAATGACTTTAAATAAGCGCTGAATGGGAGGCAACCCACTGGTAGGATTTAATTATTTTATTTTTATTTTTATTTTTAAGATTTACTAACATATTAATTTTGAGTTTTGAGTTTAAGTGATACAGAAAATCGTAAAACGTAGCAAAACAAACAGAATTGCATCGACCGACACAACTTCTACATCGGTTGATGCAATGCCTGAGCAAGTTAATGGATCGGATTAATGGGCTGGTGGGTTTGAGAGAATCGAATTGTTGGTGGGCCGGACCAAAGCCCAGTTGCATCGACCAAACACTTGCATCGACCAATGCAACCTCTGCATCGATCGATGCAAGTTAACCTAAAGTCGCAATTAAAGTCTCTCGACTTTGTCTTCTTCGCCATTTTCACACGAACTCGAACCAGAGAGAAACACAAACTTCAATCGACCGTATCTTACTCATTTCTCCACCAAATCCATCGATTCAAAGGCCTATACTGCTCAATTTTCTCCCCTATACTTGATCCGACACTCGGTTTCGCGATTCAGAGTCATGGCTACCCGCCAAAGATCGAAGAGAGCTCGCCCCTCCACTTCCGCCGCCGCTCAGACTCGCCGGACCGATCTTCCACTGCCGGCAGTTCCTCCTCCGAATCTACTGAGCCCAATCCGACCACTTCCAACTCCTGATGCACCATTTCAAGCTACATGTCATGACCCATGGCCAAGAAGAGAAGGACAACGGATTCCACCACAGCATGTGATATGCTCAAATTTACCCTAGAGCTACTCTCTCAAATTAAGATGTCAATGTAGTACTTAGGGATCAAATCCACAAGAACTCTAGACTCACACAATAGATTTAATAATCTTTTAATTATGCTAAATCAAAATATTAATTTAAAAACAATGCAGAAACAGAATTAAAAGGTGTTGTAAATTAAGGAATTAAAAACGCTAGGTCTAGGGAAATTCTCAGGAAATCATGGAAAATTAGATCAATTAATTAAACAAACATGATTCAACAATTAAGCACCGTTCTTGAACTCTAAACACAATTATAAAATAAATCAGTTCTCACTGCAAATAATATCTAAGTTTAAAACCAGAAAATCCAAATCTCTTTGCAAAATTCAAGTTAAAAACCAGCAATAAATTCAAGTTTAGATAAGTTCACAAAATCACTAATTCAAATCTCTTTGCAAGAAGTAATTTTGCTCACCAAAGGTTTTTATCAAGATAATCAATTATATTCTCATATCAATTAATAATCCTAAGATCTAAATCCAGATGACTAATCAAAGATCTAGCATTAAAAACAACCTATGGTGAAAAACAAGAAGATAATGAATCCTAAATTAACAGATCTAACAATCCATGAAATCCCTAATGAGAAATCCTAAACCTAACAAGCAGATCTACTCAGACATAATTGTAAGAACACAAATCATGAATAAAATAGATAGCATTAAGAGATTAAAGGGAGAAGAATAGGAGTTCTGAATCTTCTCTGAAGGAGTCTTGATTCTTCTCTCCAAAAGCTCTCTAAAAATCTCTCACATGGTTTTGCTCTCAAAAGTTGCAGGGAAAAATAAAGCTTAGGTCTAAACAATGACCATAAAAATCCTATTTATATTCCTAAACACGTCCAGGGACCAATGATGCAAATAAGGAAAACTTTGGGACAGCTTTGTAAATCTTCAAAACTTGTGAGGAAAACTTCCGATTTCGTCTTTGGCCTAGCATCGATCGATGCATATGCTGTGTCGATCGATGCCTTCTCTAAATTTGCCTCCCAACTTTGCAACTTCAGCCTCAATGCTTGATTAAGCTCCAAATCCTCCAATTTAACTCCATTATGATCTCATCCATGCTAAATCCTATAAATACTCAAAAAGACTCTAAAAACACCAAAAAGACTATAAATAAGACTTATATCATGGCTAAAAACACCTAAAAACCATGATATATCAACTCCCCTAGACTTAGCCTTTGCTTGCCCTCAAGCAAAACATAAACTTATATCTGTGAAAGAGGTTTGAAAACACAGAAACTCATTTTCTTTTTAAAGTAATGCCATGATCATCCAAACCTGAATCCACATGCTTAGCAGACAAATCCAAATCAAACCACCATGTACTTCTCCGTTGACTTTCATAGTATCCCAAATTCAAACCAAATTTCACTACTTCCTCCAATAAGCTTTCATCGGTGAGTCTCATCAATTTGATCAATATCAAGAACCTTCTAGACTCATTCCCGTACAATACCATAACAAGCAAGACATATCTTTTACCACATGTGGTACTCTTTCTCTCCCCCAGACTTATTCTATTTATTCTTCTTTAGAGCTTTGCTTTTTTTTTTTAATTATCTTTTTTTTTTCTCTTCAAAGGTGTAAGCAAATACCGGGGTCATTGGTAATTTACCTACCCCTCGCTTCCAAGCTTTGTGTGATCATTTGACTCAAGAGTAGAATAATGGGATCACAGGTAATTTACCTAACCCTCTAAACTGATCAAAATCATCTCATCTTTTATTCTTTTTTTTACAAAGCTCTCAGGAAAAATATTTTAAACTTAAATAAGGGAGAGGAGTACCTTTGCTTGTTGGTTTTGATGCTTCCGCTAATGCTTTCGTTGTGTAGCTTTGATTAAGTGCGTAGCTTTGTTTAGTGCGTAGCTCTGTTTGAGTGCGTAGCTTTGTTTGATTGCTGGCTTGTTTCCTTGCCTTTTTGGGGTAGATGGGGCGGGAAAAAGTAGAATGCATGTTTAGGGAAGGGGTACCCAAGCTCACTGAGTAATCTTAGATTACTCATGTCGTAGTTTCTTGTGTGTGTGCAGGGAGCTTAGTTGAGAGTAGAGCCGGAGCAAACGTAGGGTACCAGATAGGGTTGATCTTTGTGTGTTGTTTGTAAAACCCTATATTTTTACCTAAATGTATTCTATAAGTTTTTCCGAGTATATATGTATATTGCTTGATAACTTATTTTCAGTGTAATAATTTATTAAGTAATAAAGTTTGATTTTTGGGGGAAACATGGCAAGTTGCATCCGATACATTGGCCTTGTCCGGGCCAACACAACACGCCAGGGCCGCGAGTGTTGCAAAGCCTAAGCGAACCTCGGCCGCGGGTTGAGTCGCGTCCAGGAGGACTGGTCGGGAAGCTGCAGCTTCCGTCCCTCGGCTGGACCACCAGGATGCGATCTCTCCCAACACATAGCGTCTCGGCACCGTCCTTGTCCTTATCTGGGGCATAGGACGGTTTGGGGGCATTACAGCCATAGCCAACACTATTTTGTGCAAGATGGAGCCAGGGAAGATGAGAGTGACTGAGTTGTATATGATGGCATATGGGATTTATGATTTGATTGCTGAGGATGATAGCTGGGTTGACCCTGACAGGGTTAACTATGGTGCAGTGTTTGCTTCTCACTTGATCTCTCTGAAGGTCAAGGCTTTTGGGCGTGGGAAGAAAGAGCATGTTGGGAGTCTGCTTACTCCTATTTTTCAGCTACTGCGTAATGCTACTGATTCTATCTCCATTTGTACGGAGAGGTGCATTATTGATGAGGAGCATATGAGGAACTCCACTTGGATGAAGAGGGAGATGCTATGGCGTTTTCATGATTCTACTGGTACTCATCTGATCAGATTGCCGCAACCAGACCTCACCACTATTGGAGATGATGCAGAGCAGTTGCGTTTTCTTCCTCATGCCTCTGATTTTGTTATACCATCACCTTCCCGTCATCAGAGCACTGCTGCTGCTGATGAGCCACCTGCTGACGGTCTTGCTGATGATAACCCTGCTGGGGGTTTTGAGATTGGTTCTTCATCTGGCACTGCAGCGTTTGAGTTTCCTCCTTTTCCTGAGCCTCCACAGCCTTCTGCTACTATGAGTCAGGGAGACTACCAGGAGTACCAGACATCCACCATGCGTACCTTTTGGAACCCGATTTCTCTATTTTGTTGTTGTCGTTGCTTTCGTCTTACTAGGCACATATCTCGTTCTCCTCCCCTTGCTGGAGCAAGTGGTAGCGATGCTGACCTTGATGATGGTGATGCTTGTTTTGAGGGTTGATCCTACTTCTGTTTACGGTTTCTTTTATCCTTTTTCTCTTTCACTTTGAGTCATTTTTATTTTTCCTTGAGTCAGTTTGTCATTTGTTTCAGATTGAACTTGTATTGTATTATGAACCATTATCTATCATGTTGCATTTAATGTTGTGTTTGAGTGATTCTTAACAGAGCTGACATCCATAGGAGAAACACAACTAACATGCAACTAACAGGACTCAATGTCGACTCTCGGACGATTTAGCTGTGCATCGATCGATGCAACATTTGCATCGTTCGACACAGAGGCTAACAGTTGGTAACACGAATCTGGTTCATTTGTTTACTACTTTTCAATTTGATTTTTCTTTCTTAGTCAATCTTAGGCTTGATAACACTAGGGACAGTGTTGTTTAAGTCTGGGGGAGGCTAGTTACTAACTAATTACTTGTTCTTTCTTAGTTTCAGTTGTGTCAGTCAAACCATATTTTTGAGTCAAATTTTTCAAATTTTTTCTTTTTTGGAATTAGGATCTTTAACACTCTTATGAATCTTGATTATGCTTGATCTCATAACTGAAGTTTGGAAAAGCTATGAGCTGTATCAACAATCCTGAAAGCCCTTATCCAAAAGATATCTGGTTAAACTGACGTTGTCTCAACTTTTATCAGGATTTTAACCGGACTTAATCTCTTACTTTGGGGTTGGAAATCAGTGGACTAGACTTATTCTTCATGCCATACAAGACAGTGCAATTTTTAGTACTTAAACAAAAAAAAGATCAGAAAAAAAGAGGAGAATAAAATATGAAATGATTTTGATTAGTTTAGAGGGATATGTAAATTACGTGTGACCCCATTATTCTACTCTTGAGTCAAATGATCACACAAAGCTTGGAAGCGAGGGATAGGTAAATTACCGATGACCCCGGTATTCGCTTACACCTTTGATTTAAAATAAAAGAAAAAAAATTGGAAATGAGAAAAGAGAGAGGAAAGGAGATGTATGAAGAATGTCTTGGCCTGAAGAGAGTCCATAAGCCACTGATCGATACACCAAGGTAAGAACTCACTTGTACTTTCTTTAATTTATTTAATGAGATGACAATAGAGAGACTAGAGATTCTAGAGAATTGTGGGATTTAAGTAAGGAATGTTGATGCTTTTCAATTGACAAAGTATATGAAGTAAGTTCTGAAGATCAAGGCGTTGAAGAGTGCGAAAAACAGTTACCTGCAGTTGAGTGAATTCCATGTTTTCAAAGCTCTTTCACATGCCTAAGTTTCTGTTTTGCTTGAGGGCAAGCAAAGGCTACGTCTAGTGGAGTTGATATGTCATGGTTTTTGTGGTTTTTAACCATGGTATAAATGTGCTTTTTGAGTCTTTTGATTTGTTTTCTAGGTTGTTTTTGAGTCTTTATAGGGTTAGGTACTCATTGGCACGGATGGAACACTAAGGAGCTAAAAGAGGATGATTTGGAGCATAATCAAAGCATGAAGGCTGATAAGCGAAGCTGGGAGACGAATTTAAGAGTATGCATCGACTGATGCAACCTCAGCATCAATCGATGCAGCTGCCACAAGTCAATCGGAAGTTTTATCCACAAAGCTTTAGAAGATTTACAAAATTTGCCCAAATTTCCCTTATTTGCAATTAAGGCCCAAGACGTGTTTTATAGTATTTATAGGATTTTTATGGTTATTGTTTAGACCTAAGTTATTTTCTAGCAATTTTGATTCCAGCCACCTTTTTGATTGAGAGGTTTTGGGAGAGACAGATATGATTTTATCTATAGAGAGAAGATTCTTGAACTCCCTTCTTACTTCTTAATATCAATTGCTTATTATTCAGAAAAGATGTCTTGTTCTTCATTAAACATGTCTGAGTAGTTTGCTTGTTAGATTTAGGGTTTTTCATAGGGTTTTTATGGTTTATTAGATCTATTATTTTTAGGATTCATTATCTTCTGTGATCTTCATCTTAGGTTGTTCTTCATATTGATTCTTGAGTAGTTTGCTTGTTAGATTTAGGGTTTTTCATAGGGTTTTTATGGTTTATTAGATCTATTATTTTTAGGATTCATTATCTTCTGTGATCTTCATCTTAGGTTGTTCTTCATATTGATTCTTGATTGATCACCTAGAATTAATACATAGGAAAATAAATTGATATGAGAATATAATTGATTTTCCTCATTAAACCTTTTGATGAGCAAAATTATTTCTTGCAAAGAGATTTTATTTAATAATTTTGTGAACAATCTAAACTTGTTTTTAAAGCTGATTTTTAATCTTGGATTTTGCAAAGAGATTTGGATTTTCTGGTTTTAAATATAGATAATATTTAAAGTGAGAACTGATTTATTTTACAAGAGTGTTTAGAGTTCTAAATCTGATTATTAATTGCTTGAATCCTAATTAATTGATTGATTTAATATTCCATAAATTCTTGAGAATTTCCCTAGGCCTAGCTCTTTGATCCTTTGAATTTACAACACTTTTCATTTTGTTTTGCATTGTTTTTAATTTAATATTTTGATTTAACACAATTAAAAGAGTAATAAGTCTATTGTGTGAACTAGAGTCTCTGTGGATTCGTCCCCTAGAGTATTACAACTGCAAGGCTGTTAGTACCATTAGGGTATTACAATTTGAGCATATCAGGCATCTGCTTTTGTATCCCTTGAAACGTTCCTAAGTTTCATTGAACGTCTTGTTGCTTTTCTGAACAAAGCTGGAAATGTCATTTCTCAGCCTTGCGGTTCTGGAGTTGGAGAAGAATTTGGCTATAAACACCTTTTTGCATGCTTCCCAAGTGGTGATGGACTCCTTGGGAAGTGATTTCTCCCAGATGTGTGCTTTTTCTCCCAAAGAAAATGGGAAAAGCTAGAGTTTGAATCCATCTTCACTAACTCCATTTATCTTGGTTAGGCTATAGAGCCTATCAAACTCATCCAGATGGTCGAATGGGTCCTCCATTGGCAGTCCATGAATGTTGTTGCTTTGTATCATCTGGATGAGACTACTCTTGATCTCAAAGTTATTGTTTTGGACAGCAGGTGGCACAATGCCATTTCTTTGAGTGTGAGTAGATGGAGCATCTCCTGCTCCTATGTTGGTCCTCTCTTGGACCATTCTGATTATTCATGACCTCCTCAATTGTTTTTGTTTGCGGTCCCTGGACTTGTTGTTGGTGGAGTAACCTTGGTCTGTCGATGTTGTCGATGAAAGGACTCAAGTGTTGGCTACCCTTGGATCGTGTTTGCATGCACAATCAGTGAATTGAGTGAGTACACGAAGGTCTACCTGATCCAGGTGATCGAGTGACGGGTCGGGTGGGTACTCGAGTTGTACCTGAAATGCAAAACAAACAAACACGAAAGTAAAAAAGTCAGTACCAAACCAAAGTATATAATAGAACTTGATTTAGCAAGTGCTGAAATCTTAAACGTAGTAAATAAAATTCAACCAAATGGCAACGGCGCCAAATTGATAACAGGATTTTCACCCAGGTAATCAATTCCCTATGCAATTGTAGTACAAAGGGTTATCAATCCAAATGGTTGTTATGCTAGCAGATAAGATATGATCAGAAACAAGCAAGTCAAGCCAAGAAATTATTAGGGTTTAATCTAACAATCCTAAAATAAACAAAAGAAAATAAAAAGGCAAGAACCACACGACTTAAGCACTCAATGCAAGCATTCGAGTACAGGATCGGGTGAAGTGGTCGAGTCAAGAAGTCAAGGATGAACAGCTCGAAGGTATACACGAAGCTGGTGACCGAGTACCAGTTCGGGTAAGGGGTTGAGTTATTAAATAAAGTTAAACAATCGATATAAGAAAGCTCCTAAGGATGGGGTAATCGTCTCATAAGTGTTCTTGACCAGTACGGATGTCCTAGATGCCTCAAGCAATTATTCCCTAGACAATGAATCTCTAAAATCTTGTTAAAACACTCTCGTGATAGAAACAATCAACCTTGATCACTCTCCTACCCAACTCTCGTGGGAGAAACATGACCAAGCAGGCAATACAAACTGATTCATTATTGTCAATAAACTCCTTACACATCTAATCTCTTAGGCTAAGTGAGTAAATCTCTATCATTGATTGATTCAAGCGTTCAACTACATCTCTCGATGGCAAAATACCCTAGATCTAATCTCAACCCCTCGGTCTGAAAATAGCATTAAGAACACCAATCTAGAAAGAAATTTATTTAACATAAACAATCAAGCTAAGACATCCTAACCGATCAAGAACACATATTTATCTATCCCATCCCTAGAAACTTTGTTTCACTACTCACATTTCATTGCAGAAGACATAAAAACACAAATAAACGAAAATTGGATTGTATTGAAAATAGAAATAAAGTAGAAGAGTACAAAATCGAAAACTATGAAGAATAGCAAAAGTAATGAAAAAAAAATCCTAAAAAAGTGGAAAAAGTGTTTGAATCACTCAGTCTCTCTCTTAGAAGCTCTCGCTCTCTGTTCTGAAAGTCTGCGGCGTGCTAGTGCGAGAGGAAGAAGAGGAGGGTTTATATATGGAAACCCTTTTAACTGTCCAGTCCTGCCCGAGGGTCTGCTCGATGGGATGCACGGGGATTAGGTTGGGTTGTTTCTTGGGTAGGTCTTCGGGTTGTTTTTCCTGCTCATGGATCCTCCTCATTCGGGTTGAGGTTCAGACTGTTCTTCCTGCTCAATAGCTCCTTCGGGTACATGCTCGGATTTGACTTTGTTTTCCCCCATTTTAGGCTCTAAAGCACCTGTTTTCATCCAAAATGCACAAATGTAAGAATGCAACACCCTAAATGGCCTAAATGCAAATTCCTATAGATAATTAGAGATGTCAATTGGGCTTAGAGACCATGGGCTGTCCAGGTCCAAATTATATTGGACCGGTTATGGTCATAACCAAATTTGAAGTGGTCAAATGGACCTAAAACCATTTTAGCCCACTAATACATGGTCCGAACTCATCTGTACATGGACTGTCTAATAATTCTTAAAAACTAGGGATTGTAATATTTGGGGGCAACTTTTTTTTCTTTTCATTTTGTCGAAAACACGAAATTAGGGTTTCTATCTCTCCCCTCTTTCTCTCTCTCGCAATTTCGTCGACTATTGAAGATGCTTCTCTTCATTATCTTCTTCTTCCTCTTCTGATTTCGTTTCTGGGTTTCAATCAGATCATCTTCATCATCTTCCTCTTCCTCTTCTGATTCTGTGACTTGGGTTCAATCAGATCAAAAAGCTTGGAGGTTCAATCAGATCTGAAGCTCTACTTTGCAAATTTTTGAAAAGCTTGGAGGTAAATTTCGTTTGTGGGTTTGTCGGTAAATTTCGATTCAAGTTGAATACACAAGTTCGAGTCTCATGAATTTGTTGTTGTTGTGTGGATATTGTTTGTTGATTGACACATGGATTTTTGCATATGTTATAGTTTTGTTTGAGCATTTGAGAGTTCATTTGAGTTCATCAGAGATTGTTGGTTTATCTAGTTGGTTTTAATTAGTATAGTTGTCGTATATGAATCTTTTTGGGGTATCTAGTTGTCCTATATGATTCTTTTTGTGTGTCGTATATGATAAGTGAAATGTGTATGTGTATATAATATAATGTTCATTGGTAAGTGAACGTATTGCTTTCATGTTCATTGGTTTTAATTCTTTGTATGTTTTTGAACAGATGGACAAGACAATGAGCTTGTGTGATGATGACTACATGAGTGATACTGAATGGGATCGACATATGCTTGAAGAAGAACACAATCTGGTGATGGAAGAAGAACACAATCCGGTGGTGGAAGAAGAACACAATCCGGTGGAAGATGATTCTCTCATGGGTGAATCATCTCATGCTCAAGTGAAAAGAGGTAAACGTAGACATTCAAGGTGTTGGAAAAATTTCACTATAATTGGAGAGAAAGATAAAGATGATAAATATCATATTATATGCAACTACTGCAAGTATAATTATCACTTGAATCTGGATAGGAATGGAACAACTACTTTGCTTAGGCATATGAAAACTTTTTCCAAAAACTCCTGCTAGTACTCCTAGTACTCATAGTCGAAAGATTGATATGATGGTGTTCCGTGAGTTGATTGATGTTGCCATTATAGAGCATGATCTTCCTTACTCATTTGTTGAATATAGAAGGATTAGGGAAGCTTTTGCATATGTCAATCCGAGTATTGAGTTTTGGAGTAGGAATATTGTAGTTGCTGATGTTCTGAAAATTTTTGAGAAGGAGAAAAACAAACTTAAGCAAATTTTGAGTGAAATTCTGGGTAGAGTTTGTTTTACAACTGATTTGTGGAGAGCAATAACCGTGGAAGGTTATATGTGTTTAACTGCACATTACATTGATGCAAATTGGAACTTGCAAGCCAAAATAATATATTTTTGTGCTTTTCCTCCACCTCATTCTGGTGTTGCATTGGGTATGAAGTTGATTGAGTTGTTGAAAGCATGGGGGTTAGATAAGAAAGTATTTACTATTACTGTAGACAATGCTTCATCAAATGATAATATGCAAAGAGTTGTAAAAAGACAACTTAGAAAGGATTTGGTCTGTGGTGGAGAGTTTTTTCATGTAAGGTGTGTAGCCCATATTTTGAATCTGATAGTTCAAGATGGGTTAGATGTCATAGAGAAATCTTTAGATAAAATTAGGGAAAGTGTCAAGTTTGTGAGGATTTCAGAGTCTCGAGAACAGATGTTCCAAGGGTGTGTTGAAACTGTTGGGATTCATACTAAAACTGGTCTTGTTTTGGACGTGAGAACACGTTGGATCTCAACCCATGTAATGTTGTCTAGAGTAATCCAATTTAAAGATGTGCTGCGTAATCTTGCTGAAGTGGAGTCGAGTTATAAGTGGTTTCCGTCTGAATTGGAGTGGTCTAGAGCAGAGCTCATATGCGAGTTATTGAGGCCATTTGATGAAATAACAAAAATTGTTTCAGGCTCTAAATATCCTACTGCGAATCTGTACTTTATGCAAGTTTGGAAAATTGAAAGTTGGCTTAGAGTTTATGCAACATCTGAGGATGAGACCATTTGTGAAATGGTGGACACCATGAAGCTGAAGTTTGACAAATATTGGAAAGACTACAGTGATATACTTGCGATTGCTGCTGTTTTGGATCCAAGGTTGAAGTTGACTTGTTTAGAATACTGCTTTAGCACTTTAGATCCATCAACTAGCAAATCTAAGGTTGATCACATCCGCAAGAAGATAGAAAAGCTATATGGAGTTTATAAGAAGAATCGTGTGAACGCCGCTGCAACTTCACAAGTTATGGAGGATAAACTACCATCTGGATATGATGTAAGTAACTTTTTCTGTTCTGTTCTTTGTCATATTATGTTATCAGTTCTCTCTATTCTTGTTCTGTTCTTTGACATATTATGTAGGGCTTTTATGCATTTGTTTCTCAAAAAGCTGGAACAGGAATATCGGCTCTAGATATGTACTTGGATGAACCAGCTTTGGATATGGTTGCGTTTTAAAGTTTGGATGTCTTGAAGTATTGGAAAGATAATGCAGCACGTTTTAAAGAGTTATCTTGCATGGAATGTGATGTACTTTGTATTCCTATAACAATAGTGTCTTCCGAGTCATCATTTAGTGTGGGAAGTCGAGTTCTAAACAAGTACAGGAACCGTCTACTTCCATCCAATGTGCAAGCACTTATCTGTGCAAGAAACTGGTTAAGAGGTTTTGAGGAAATTAGTAAGTATACTAACTCTTATAACTTGATTTTGTTTTGTTATCTATGAATGAAGTAATGGTTCAGTGATAGTTTTGTTATGTTTTCATTTCATAGGTAGATCCAATCTTTTTGAGGAAGATAAAGAAGAAGAAAAAGAAGAAGAAGGAGAAGAAAGAGAAGAAGAAGGGGAGGAAGGAGAAGTTGTAAGAAAGAAGATCAGAGTTACTTAGAAGGTACTTCTTATAACTTGTCGATACTGTCTTTATAAATTGTCGATTTGTTAATGTTATTGATCAGGATCTTATGTTTGTTTTCGTAGAATCTCTTGGTATTAGTGATTGGAGATGAGGGGGAGATCAGATGGAGGGAAGAAAAAGCCAGTGATTGCTTCAGCTATTGAGTATTATTGTCTTTGTATATCTCTTTTTTGGATCCTTCTTCTTGTTCTTCTGAGTTCTGAAACCAAACCTTTATAATTATTAGTTTATGAACCTTTAGCTGTAGTAAATTATGAGTCTTGATCAGTCAGACCAATTATGAGTTTATGAACCTTTATAATTATGAGTTTATGAACCTTTATAATTATGAGTTTATGAACCTTTAGTAAATTATGAGTTTTGAATTTTGCTTCAGTCTGCAACTAATGGACAGACCAATTGGTCATTGTCCTATTTGGTCATTGTCCTATTTGGGTATTAGTGTATTTGGGCCTTGACCATAAATTATATGTGTCCAAATGGACATGCCCATTTGGACATGGACAGACCAATTTACAACCCTACAGATAATTGAAACAAGTTATTCTATGTGGTATGGTGATGATGGTGGATGAATGCAAAGATGATATATGAATGGAATGATGGATGGGTGTTTCAATTCCCCTTATGCTATTGCAGTACAAGAGGTATCAATCCTAAATGAGTGTTTGTGAACAGATAAGATGTGCATATGAATCTAAGTTAAGACAAATGTAATGATTGTTTGTCACTAACAATCCTAAGATGGAAATGTAAAGATTCAGAAAGTAAACTACAAGAACCAAGAACTAAATGCAAATGAAACTGAATGATTGAAATTGTAATGAAGCAAGAACAGAAATAGAAATTACTACTAATGAACTAATGCAAGACAATTAATGAACTGAAAGCTAAATGTATGCAACTGGAATGAAACAGGAATGAAACAAGACAATCACAAATCATAAACCAGAGTTCTGGGGATGAACTCGAGCAAGCACTCGACCGAGTGTAGGTCGAGTGGGAGGTCGAGCTGGTTGAATCCGGAAAACAGAGCAACACAACAAAAACAGAGCAATACTAAAACCAATCAAACAACAAGCAAGCTACAAGATTAAGACTTTAAAATCAATAAACAAAGAAGGTTCCTGAGGATGGATTCATGGGAAGAACTAATCATTGTGGTTATCTAACTTGGTCAACAAATCTCAAGCAAACTTTGAGCTAACCTCTAGACATATAAATCTAAGACAAGTTTCTCCCACTCTCATGGTCAAGAAACAATCAAACCTATGCAATTCTAGACTTGTTCTCACACAGTAAAGAATCTACACAAGCAGGCATTAAGCAATACATCTCAAACCAAACAAGACCTCTAATCTCTTAGCAAGCCTAATGGTAAGCTCTAGATCTAGCCTTATCTATGCTTCTTAAACATTGGTGTGATGCTAAGAAGCTTGAAATCAGATCCTAACCTCTCAGTTCAGGATCAGCCTTAAGAACATCTAGCCTAGAAGAGATCTACAACAATCAAGCTTGACCAAATCACATAAACCACAAGATCAATCCTTCCTAACCCATCCTCAAGATCCTAAGAAGACTACTCACAACAAGACATGATGAAACAAATCAAAAACCCAGAAAATATTGAAACTTGCATTATTAGAAAGATAAAACTGAGATCTTCAATATTAATCAAAGGATGAAACTCAAATTCTCAATATTAAGAAAGTTATTGAACCAACAATATTGAAGAATCTAAGAGTTTTCTTAAACAAGTACAAAATCTAATAAAATGCAAAAGGAATAATGCTAAAAAAGGTAAAAACTAGGTTTTTGGGAATATCTAAAAAGCTGGACACTTTGGTGGCTGCAGGTACAAGGTCTTATATAGTGGGGAAGTGGAAGCCCTAAAAATAGAAAAAGTCAAAGCAGTCAACGGCTCGGTCAACTCGACCTGTGCTCGGTCGAGCTAGGGGTCGACCTGGCTTCTCACGTGCAATCTCCACTCGGTCGAGTCCTCCTCAGCACACGGTCGAGTGTCTGGTCGAGTGTGCGGTCGAGTTGGACTCCGGACCTTGTTGTTTCAGCCTTAACTCCCTTGTTTCCTCCTCAAGATTGCTTCACATCTCTTCTCCATTGCTTCCATGCTCCTTGAGCTCCAAAATCACCTGTTTATGCATGAAAAGATGCAAATGCAATGCAACTAAACCCTAATGCATGATTAGTGCTAAAGCTACACAATAATGGCCTAAATGGATAGAAAAAGATGCAAAAGATGTGAATAAACTAAGGGAAAACAAGGTAAAATATATGAACATCAACACCCCCAAACTTAGTCTTTGCTTGCCCTCAAGCAAATAATCAAAGACATAAGAAGGTAAGTGAGGTTTGAAAGTGGGATCTCAGCTCCTAAAGCTTGCAAATAGACCATCTAGAATCAATGTCCAAGTTACTAATACTATGATGCAAGTTGAATGAGCTGGAATTTTAAAGACTTAAGACAAGCATATCACAACCTTTATTGATTTGAGCCTAAGACATCCACATGCATTCAAATCAACCATTTCCTTTAACATTCATTAAACAAGAACATGAATCAACTCTATGCAATGCTTAAACTCATTTGGCTTGGTAATAAAGGGTTTTGAGACAATGATGGTCTCTTTTTTTAGAGTGGGGCTTATCAATATCAAGGTTCTCTCATGAAAATGGATTGAGCTTTAGAAGAATGCTAAAGGTAAGAACACCTAAACTCATACAAGAATAAAACCTTGTCTACCCAAAGGTACCCAAAGTGTTTATCCTAGCAATCTAAACCCTTATGATCCTAGTGCTACCCTTTGCTTCTTCTTTTCTCTTTAACCCTTTTCTCTTTTGGTTTTCAAGTCTTAGGAGATGTTTCTTATTTGATCTTTCTAGTGGAATGGGGGATTCTTTCTTATTGCTATGGTTCTCTTTTCTTCTTATTCTTAAGACATAAAAGCATTTTGCTAGACTTTTCTTTTCTTTCTTTTCTTTTTCTTAACTAGAACCATCTTAATCAACACTTTACTTCCCATCCTTTCACTAGACTTTGCTTAAACACAATCTCCTCTTAAAGACTCTACCCTTTTTCTTTCTCTTTTCTTTCTTTTCTTTTCAAAACAGCCAAGTCCCAAACCCAACAAGTGAACCACCTAGTCCTATCTAGTTTGAAAAATGCAAACTAGAACTACACAAGGTCTTACTCTTGTCAGTTCAAACCTAACACTTTCTACCAAGCTCAATCCCAAAAATAGGCCTCACACACTCAAGAACAAACAAGGCTTGAAGGAAGGTTTGGTTTAGGGGTAGGGGAACTGATCTTAATGATTTAATCAGCTACTTGGATCAACAAGAGTGGTAAAAAGGAGAAAGATGATCCAAGTATGTATATGGTATCCATGAGTTTAAAGCAATGCACATATTGATAATTAAAAGTCAATATTAGGTTCTTATAAAATAGGAAATGGTTTCAAATCACAACATGCTTCAATTTAGATCAAATGCAATGCAAGAATTCAAGCTTGGTTCAATCTTATGCTTCCTACTACTCAACTAGCATCAAAGTACTAATAACTTGGGCATTGATCCTAGTCTAGTGAATAGGCTAGCTAACAAGGAAATACTCATCATAGATCCCTAATGCAAATATTATACAATTCTACATGAAACATGCTAAACAAGATCCTAATATGCAATGCAAACTACATGAACACTCTTTCTTTTTTTTTTATGAAGATTTTTTCAAAATTTTTCAAATTTTTATGGTTTTTCTATGCCTTAGATGCTAATGCAAGTGCTAACATGATGATGATAAAAATTTGAAATAAGAACACAAAACACAACATCAAATGCTATCTCAAACCCTCCCCCAAACTTAAATCACACAGTCCCTTGTGTGAAAAAGTTGTGAGAGGATTCAAGATTTAAACACAACACAAAACACAATATGAAATGCAATGGTATAAACAATGGTAAGGTGATAGTGGTACCTTAGGGATTGTGGAAGAAGTTGTCCACATCCATCTGCATGCTATCATAGGAGTAGTTGGGGTCAGGCTGGTGGCTTGGAGAAGGACTTTGGGGCAGCTCGACAATGCCAATCGACCTTGACTCGGTCGAGTACGTGTCCGAGTGGGTGGGTCGAGCTGGACTGCGAGTGTCCAAATGATGGGCCTTCCTCTTCTATTCAGACTCCCTAACGTGCCTAACCATAAAAAAACTAAAGCAAAAATCAAAATACCAAAATTCCAAAGCAATATATACAGGGATACCTTAGGGACTTCCTCCCTAGTGAGCTTGTTTAAAGTCACTAAGCTTGACTTTGGTTTCCTTCTTAACTTTGGTTTAGATACCAAGGAGGTGATGAAATCCTCCCTGGAACCTCTTGGTCACTGTGAAGTTGATCCTTGATCACCTCACCCTTAGCACTCAAACCATATTTCTTCTTAAATTTGAGCCTAGGTCTTGCTTTCCTCAAAGACCTCTTGTTCAGTTTGACTTTGAGATCCTCAACCATACTAGACAGCTCTTGAACTGACCTCTTAAGCTCCTCAACAGAATCCTCTTGAAGTGGGAGCTCAGCCTTAGGGTCTCCTTCATCCTTGAAAACCTCATGATCAACTTTCTCCTTGATAGTGAAGGGTTGATCATCAATGGTAGGCAGGTTGGTTGGGTTATAGATGTTGAACTTCATGACTGTATCCTCAGCAATGTTCAAGGTCACAAGACCTTCCCTAACATCTATTACTGCTCCAACAGTGGCTAAAAATGGCCTCCCTAACAAGATTGGATCTTCAGGCTCCTTGTCCATCTCTATGACCACAAAATCAGTATGAACCCTTGCCTTCCCTATCTTGAGTGGGACATTCTCCAACCTTCCAACTACCTCTCTATTTGTCCCATCAGCTAGGCACACATGGAGTTTAGTGGATTTGAAATCAGTTCTCCCAAGCTTTTGAGCTAAGGAGTATGGCATCACACTTGTTGAAGCTCCCAAATCACAAAGGCATTGATTGTAGTGGAGGTAACTGATTGTGCAAGGCAAGTAGAATGGCCCTGGGTCCTTAAGCTTAAGTGGGATGATCACTCCTCCAAGGTTCTCAAGATCCTTCTCATCTTGAGCTTGAGCCTTCTTTACTGATAAATCAAGCAAAAAATCTCTATAGAGAGGGTATGGTTTATACTGTTCCAAAGCAGGTCCTCTCTCCTCTTCTTGGTAGGCAATGATGATCTCTTGAATAGCCATCACTTCTTCCTTTTTCTCAACCAAAGCTTCTTCCCTCAAAACCCTTTCTTCCTCATGTTGCTTAGCCAACATCTCCTTTTTCTCAATGATTTCCCTTAACTCCTTGATCCTCTGTGCTTTGAAACGCCCAGGGAATGGCAGTGGGGGCTTGTAAGCAGGAGGAATGTACTTAGCAGGCTTGACAGCTTCGGAGTCCCCAGCTCGATCGACCACTCGAGCATGCACTCGGTCGAGTGGCTGCTCGAGCTCCTGGTCGAGTTCTCCTGCGAGTTCCTGTTGCTTTGCACAGATGTCACTTGGGGCTTCAGTAACTAATGAATTCCCCCAAACTTGGACTTCACTGTCCTCAGTGACTTCTTCCTCTTGAAATTGAATGGCTTTGGCTGAGAACTCCCTTGGATTTTGAACAGCTTTTCCAGGGAGTTGGTTGGGTTTTGGAGCTGAAGTAGATGCTATGTTACCCTCCATATACTTCACTCTTGAATTAAGACCCTCAAACTTCATATTCAGATCATTGTACTGTGATGTTAACCTTTGGTTCAACTCAGCAAACTGCTTGGCTTCCTCAATCTTTCCTTGTGTTTGCCCAATCAACAATTGTTGCATCATAGCTCTTAAGTCTTGTTCTTGGCCTTGGTTAGTCTGAAACCCTGGTGGGGGACACAACTGAGGCTGGAACACTTGGTGTTGTTGTTTGGGGATGTAGGTTTGTTGCTGTTGAGGCTGTTGAGGTGGATAGACTTGGTCTTGAGGATTAGCCACATTGGTACTCCTATAAGATAGGTTGTTGTTCTTGAAACCTCCTTGGTTGTAGCCTTTGAATCCTCCTTGATTCTGCATGTAGCACAACTCAGCAAACTCAGTCTCCCCCTCTTGAACTTGTGCTTCTTCTTCACCAATGAAATGAATAGACTTGGACTGGCTAAGAAGGATCTTGTCAAGCTTCTCATTGACCATCTTCAAGTCCTTCTTATACTTGTCCTCTTGATCAGTGGAGGAGCTCCTTATGGTCCTATCATAGTCCTCATTATAGTTGCCATCTGATTGAGCAAGATTCTCAACTAATTCCCAGCCTTCTTCCACATTCTTGTTGAGGAAGTTGCCATTAGAAGCTGTGTCAAGCAACATCCTTATCTTTGGAAGCACTCCTCTATACAAGGTACTCAAGAGTGACTCATTGCTGAAACTATGATGAGGACATTGAGTCTGATATCCCTTGAATCTCTCCCATGCCTCACAAAAGGTCTCATTGTTCCTTTGAGCAAATCCAGAGATCTCATTCCTCAGCCTTGCTGTCCTAGCATTAGAAAAGAACTTGGCCAAGAAAGCCTTCTTGCATGCATCCCAAGTAGTGATTGCACCAGTGGGGAGAGTTTTTTCCCATAAATGAGCCTTGTCCCCAAGTGAGAAAGGGAACAACCTCAGCTTAAAACCATCCTCACTTACACCATTGATCCTTGTAAGGCCACATATTCTATCAAACTCATCAAGGTGATCAAGTGGATCCTCCATTGGCAATCCATGAAATTTGTTGGCTTGAATCATGGAGATTAAGCCACTCTTGATCTCAAAGTTGTTGTTGGCAACAGTTGGAGGCACAATTCCAGCCCTTTGGTTGTGAGTGTTGGGTGCATCTCCAGCACCAATGTTCCTTGGTCTCTGAACCTGATCCTGATGATCCATTGCTACTATAACCTCTTGTTGTTCCTGAACAACTCTCCTTTGCTTAGTTCCCAAACCCTTTGTCACCTTGTGGATGTTGTCAATGTGCTTGAGAAGATGGTCCTTTCCTTTAGACCTTGTGTGCATCAACAAACACAAACGATTTTTGCCAGGCACACGACTGAGCACAGGCTCTTGTTGGTGATCAAGTCGACTGGAAACTGATGGTTATAGAGATCCGGCGTCTGGCTCGAGCAGGTGCTCGATCACTACTCGGTCGAGTGGTGGTCGAGTTGATGGTCGAGTGGTACCTGAAATGGAACTTCAACCCAGAAACAGAAGATTCAAGTGTATAAACGAACTTAATCTTAGACTAATATGGATCCTAAATGTCACAAAAACACACTCAAATGGGCAACGGCGCCAAATTGAAACATGTTATTTATGTGGTATGGTGATGATGGTGGATGTATGCAAAGATGATATATGAATGGAATGATGGATGGGTGTTTCAATTCCCCTTATGCTATTGCAGTACAAGAGGTATCAATCCTAAATGAGTGTTTGTGAACAGATAAGATGTGCATATTAATCTAAGTTCAGACAAATGTAATAATTGTTTGTCACTAACAATCCTAAGATGGAAATGTAAAGATTCAGAAAGTAAACTACAAGAACCAAGAACTAAATGCAAATGAAACTGAATGATTGAAACTGTAATGAAGCAAGAACAGAAATAGAAACTACTACTAATGAACTAATGCAAGACAATTAATGAACTGAAAGCTAAATGTATGCAACTGGAATGAAACAGGAATGAAACAAGACAATCACAAATCATAAACCAGAGTTCTGGGGATGAACTCGAGCAAGCACTCGACCGAGTGTAGGTCGAGTGAGAGGTCGAGCTGGTTGAATCCGGAAAACAGAGCAACACAACAAAAACAGAGCAATACTAAAACCAATCAAACAACAAGCAAGCTACAAGATTAAGACTTTAAAATCAATAAACAAAGAAGGTTCCTGAGGATGGATTCATGGGAAGAACTAATCATTGTGGTTATCTAACTTGGTCAACAAATCTCAAGCAAACTTTGAGCTAACCTCTAGACATATAAATCTAAGACAAGTTTCTCCCACTCTCATGGTCAAGAAACAATCAAACCTATGCAATTCTAGACTTGTTCTCACACAGTAAAGAATCTACACAAGCAGGCATTAAGCAATACATCTCAAACCAAACAAGACCTCTAATCTCTTAGCAAGCCTAATGGTAAGCTCTAGATCTAGCCTTATCTATGCTTCTTAAACATTGGTGTGATGCTAAGAAGCTTGAAATCAGATCCTAACCTCTCAGTTCAAGATCAGCCTTAAGAACATCTAGCCTAGAAGAGATCTACAACAATCAAGCTTGACCAAATCACATAAACCACAAGATCAATCCTTCCTAACCCATCCTCAAGATCCTAAGAAGACTACTCACAACAAGACATGATGAAACAAATCAAAAACCCAGAAAATATTGAAACTTGCATTATTAGAAAGATAAAACAGAGATCTTCAATATTAATCAAAGGATGAAACTCAAATTCTCAATATTAAGAAAGTTATTGAACCAACAATATTGAAGAATCTAAGAGTTTTCTTAAACAAGTACAAAATCTAATAAAATGCAAAAGGAATAATGCTAAAAAAGGTAAAAACTAGGTTTTTGGGAATATCTAAAAAGCTGGACACTTTGGTGGCTGCAGGTACAAGGTCTTATATAGTGGGGAAGTGGAAGCCCTAAAAATAGAAAAAGTCAAAGCAGTCAACGGCTCGGTCAACTCGACCTGTGCTCGGTCGAGCTAGGGGTCGAGCTGGCTTCTCACGTGCAATCTCCACTCGGTCGAGTCCTCCTCAGCACACGGTCGAGTGTCTGGTCGAGTGTGCGGTCGAGTTGGACTCCGGACCTTGTTGTTTCAGCCTTAACTCCCTTGTTTCCTCCTCAAGATTGCTTCACATCTCTTCTCCATTGCTTCCATGCTCCTTGAGCTCCAAAATCACCTGTTTATGCATGAAAAGATGCAAATGCAATGCAACTAAACCCTAATGCATGATTAGTGCTAAAGCTACACAATAATGGTCTAAATGGATAGAAAAAGATGCAAAAGATGTGAATAAACTAAGGGAAAACAAGGTAAAATATATGGATATCAATAATGACAAAAAAATGCTAAGGTTAGGGTATATATAATGCAAAATATGGACAAAAAGGGTGTCTAAAACATGTAAATAAGAGAGTTATTATTCCGCCTCAGCCTGACCCTCATGTTCGTTCACCGGCTCCATCTCGGTTAGTCTCAACCGCCTCATCAAGGCTTCATTGTTGATCTCTACTTCCAACAACATCGGATCCCATTGACATATCGTCCTAGCCGCATATCTTTGGTTCTCCATCTCTTGTGCCTCCGCACTCTGGTCTTGCTCCGTTCGAACTTGGTTTGCCCTTGTCACTGGGTCAGCAACCGTGATGTGATCACGGGTTCGGCCCCTGGCCGAGACGACAGAGACGTCCCGGACGGCTCCGAGACGCATGACCGAGAAGCATCGGACACGGACAAAAGGCCTATCTTGAACGCGGCCAAGGCACCGGCGACCCTCCCAGGAACCACAACACGACCAAGGGAGCTCCAGCAAGGCGACCAAAGAAGAATCAACTTGGAGGAACAAGACAAAGTCACCTCTTGAATAGTTCAAGGCCGAGTTTCAACCTACACACAAAGGACCCGAGGTTAGCATCACCACCAGAGAGCATTGAGTTACAACCAGCTTTGGGAAGCTTGAATTGTGTGACTTCCCCAACACGCCAGTGTGAAGACGCCCCTAAGCCATTAGAAGGAGCTGTACTCTTTTTCCTACTTTGGGTTTGTTCCAATGGGTTTACCAAAGAGGTTTTAACGAGGTAGCAAACTCTAGTGCATCTCCACTTCGATCCCACTTGGCTCATGACTTGGAAACACTTAATGACATGCTTAGGAGCCAAGGAAGTGAAGATTCAATCACCACGTCTCAACCAATGACATGGCGACCCTATCCCCCTTCCTTCTTTTAGATTTAGTCTAGACTCTTCTATGACCGTTGTTTAGTCATTGCCTTGTTTTATCTTTTGCTTTTACTTTTGAGGACAAATGTGTGGTTTAGATCAAGGCCACGCCTTCTAGGGTTAAGAGTCTCCATTTGTAAGCCTATCTATATAAAGGCATCAACCCACAATGTAAAAGGGCAGACTTGAAAGAAATAGAAATTTTCCTCAAGAGAGATTCTTGAACTTGTCTCCATCCTTTCATTAGTCAATCTGGGATTGTCTAAGGGAAAGAACCCTAGCAAACCTTGAACCGGTTCATGGTTTGTTAGTGACTGTATCAAGAGAAGAGCCAGCCCTCTTGTGTCGTCGCATCAAACCACCTCTATTCCATCTTCCATCTCACTCGTTCCATAGTCCCCAACCTTGAGAACTCTTCCACAATCTCTTGAGTTTATCTTCAAGCCACCTTCACAAGCCTCGAGTTCTTTGCCATCAGTCCTCGAGTCTCCCATCGTACCATCTCGCAACGCCTCCACCCTCGCTTCCCACCGAGTCCGGCCGAAAACCTCATCTGCTTCACTCAGCCGCATCCGTACGATCCAAGAAGGTTTCACGACCGTATTCTCGAATCGTTCGTTGGAATCACCTCAACTCTCGTTTCTGTTGTTTGAATCCTCCCTGGATTCGTCTCGATAAAGCTTGGCCGAGGAAACTACCACCGATCTAAACTTGATAAAAGCCACCCTCCTCCATCGATCCATAGCCGCGTCCGTGGGTCACATCAAACCGTCTCTCCTTGGTCTGATAATGATACTGGTAACGCCACTGGCTCAGATTGAGTTCCCTCTCTAGCCGCTTCCCTTGGCCTCCTTTTTGATATGATGATAAGGGTTGGTATACCCTCTTCATCGCTGGACAATATCTCAACCACCTCCAGGTACTCCTCGTGGTCATCATCACCCAAGCTAGGGTTCCCATCACCCTCAGCTACATTCAATCCAGCACTGGCTTCACCTCCATCGTTGTGCTCAGGTTCGCCGTTGGTGTCTACTCCAATTGGCTCCGCACCGTCAATCTCCCCCATTATCTCTGCCAACATATACATGACTCGGTTTCTCATCCCTTCTCTTTCATCCTCTGGTACTGTCTCCAAAACTGTCACGGTCAATCCCCGTCTGTCTATGGTGATCTGGATCTGCAGTGGTACCTCGGCCCAAACTGTAGCTGCTTGGTCACCCCAACCATCTTTTTCATCCACGTCATCTCCCAAGCACTCAGAAGGATCGGTCTCCAAAGACTGGTCCAGCTACCCACTATTGTCTCCTTCCCCATTCTCAATAGGGTTGGACTCAAAACAGTGATCCACCTCTTCCTCATAACCATCCAGCAACCCATCGAGACTCCAGTTATCAGGGTTGATGGTCGCGTGGGCACTCTCCGACTCTGTCGAGAGTAAGCCATTATGATGACTTGGCTCCTCCTGCCCTGGACTCTGTCCCCCTGAACCAATGCCACCATTCACGCTACCTGAAGACATCTGCAACACCACCACAACAACAAGGTCTCTGCTAGTTAGTCTAAGGCTCTCTTAAAAACTAAACAAGCAAAAACCGGTTTCTAAGTGTTGTGTGCGACTCCTTTACTCGATAAAACATTTTGAACAGCCCAAGTGGACACGAGTTTTGCAACCCGCTCTGATACCATCATTGTAACGCCCCCGAACCATCCGTCCCGGCCGGACAAACCGCAGACCGGCCCGAAGGTCGCTACGCGAGGAGATCCGCCCGCAATCCAGCCGAGGTTCCACCAAAGAATTAGGTTCCTCAGCCGGACTGCTGGAAGCCGCCTACCCGCTACGTACATTCCTTAAGCTTTTCAACTGTCGGAACGCACGCGGCGTTGTGCTTGTCCGGACTAGACCGTACCATTCCCACTTGTCAAAATATATATATCTGAAAATATCACGATTTATTACTTAGGTAAAAATGTTTACAATTCAAACAAAGATTCTCAAGGAAGACAGTTGGATCAAATCGAATAAAACAGCATGCACAAGAAACATAGGATTTGCAACACAACAAGAAAACATCATATCCAGTTTCTGAAATCCAACTCTACCCACTTAGTTTCTCTGCAAGAAAAATGATTGAGGAGGAGGATTACTCAATGAATTGGGTAACCTCTAACATGCTAACACCTCTAACATGCTATCTTATCCCATCCAACTACCCCAAACAACCAACAACCAAAGCACGCAATGTCGAAGCGCAAACAAGAAAGCAATCAATCAAACAAGGAAGCAATCAAGTCTAGGAACAATCAAGTCACGACTCATCTAGACCTTGACTCTAACTTAGCCTCCATGCTACGTCAGCCGGAATCACTACTAGGGTGCATCATGCTAGTGATGCATCAAGATAACTTGACCACCCTAGACTTCACCTAGCCTGGCCTTCTCGCCAAGACTTGCACATCAAACAACTACTCAACCTAGGGAACACTCCACAATCCCAGGCCCTTTCGATCCTCTGTTCCGTCCCAACTCCCACTTCGCGTTAATACCACAAAGACCATCAACCGGACAACCAATCCTCCGCGTTGTTACCCCTTGGTAAACAACCGGGCACACAAAGCCACATCATCTTGCAGCGGTTAGGGCTAGTAGCTAGCTAGACAGCGAAAGGTCCTGCCATGAGATCCCTCTGGATTAGCTCACCGGACTTCCAAACAACTTGTTGGGAACCGAGATCGACTACTAGCTAAGAACCGAGACGTTTAACTCGAGGAGTAGCTAGGACGTGCACTTAACTCTAAGTCTAACAATACAAAGAATTAAGCACAAACAAAACACACAAAGCAAAAAGAAAACAAGCATTCAACAAGCAATCAAGCACATCACACGCAATCACAAAATAACTTAAGAAGCAAGGAATAATCATGCAACTTAAGTAAACTACTCATGCATGCAGTCCTAGTATGCACCCTACACCATAAAATTAATTTTTGGTTTACTTCCCCACATTTTAATTTAACAAATCTTCCCATTTTCTCATCATGCATGCGGCTCTTTCCTCCATCGAGATTCTCGCATGTCTTAAAAAAATATTTCTCCATTGAACTGATCTTTCACCAAGTTCAAGGAAATATTAACTCAAGTTTTTGGGCACACACATGCGACTCTTTCCTTCTTGGAGAGTCTGGAATGGCTTCACCAAAACATCTCATCTCATAGACTGTTCTACCATCCAATTCATGAGGTTCAACTCTCAATTTTGGGACCCTCATGCGGCTCTTTCCCCCTAGAGATTCTCGCATGCCCTCCCCAAAATTCACCCCATCCCATGAATTTTTTTTCCCACAAGTCTATGAGGAACCAACCTCTCAATAATTCATACAAAATTAAAATAATTAAGTTTTTAATTTGCATGACCCCCCAAAATTAAGTAAGAAAATTCTTACTAATTTTTCCATCGATCTCCATGATGGAGAAAAATTCTAAATCGAACTCGCAAGGCATCTCACACTTGCAGTTGATTTTTAAAAATTATTTCCCACCTTCAAAAAATTTCAAAACCCCAAAAAGTAAGCATGCAAGGCATTTCACACTTGCAGCTAATTTTTTAAAAATGCTATTCTTCCCCAAGAATGCATAAAAACCCCAAAAATCCCTCTTGACTACATGCAATCATCTAGATCTACATGCAACAAAGAAAACAAACTTCACAACAAGGCCGATGCAAGAGGTAGAGAGCTAATGCACCTCCTTGAGCAAGATCCCCAACTTGCTCACAACAAAACCACAACAACAACTCACAACTCATCTACAACCACAGCCTCAACTCACCTTGGCTAATAGATCTTGGCCGATTGAGCTTCACCACACCACGCCGATCTGACAGCAGCTCCCCTTGATCCTTGGCTTCTCTCACCGACGAGATCTCCTCTTCTTCTTCCTCTTTGTTCGAAAACTCTCTTGATTTTCTTCACCAAAGTTTGAGAGAAAATTTTGGCAAGATTTTGGTGTCAAAGAGAGGGATTGGTCGCAAATGAGAGAAGGAGGGGGTATTAATAACCTTCTATCTCGACTTCTCTAGCTGGGCATGTGGCGAAAATGGCTTGACAAGTGGCTGAAATTTTGCATGTAAATCACCCATACTCTCACTCACGCGCGCGTGCATCTCAGGTGCTGGCGAGAGAGGCTTGATCTGTCAACACATGGCGTCTCACAGCTCATGAGAGACCTTTCCACTTCCTCCAACCTTCCCGCGTCTCTCTTGCGTCCCAAGCTCCCGCACTTGTCCGTAATTCAAAGTTTACACATCCACGACTTTATTTCTCGTCAGTCCTCGGTCCTTCCGTCCGTGACTTCCAATTCTCTCGTCCATCTCCGGCTTGTCCATCTCCAGACCTCTCGTCTGTGACATCAAATTTCTCGTCTGTCTCTGGACCTCTCGTCTGTCTGGCTGATACGCGGCCATTCCGTTCTCATGGTCAGTTTTACGTCCTTCTCATCATTTTTCCACGGCCATTTCTTTCTTTTCCCCTTCCTTCAATCTTTCTCCATTGTCCTTGACCATCCATCATCCAGTTCACTGGATGTCCTAATGGTTCACGTTCGTTCTTCGGTCTTGGACCATTCCACGACTTGGTAACTTCCTTCGCAAGTCTCTAGGTCATTCTTCGAGATTCTCTTTTCTCCATCTTCTCAAGATTTTTCCTCGTCCTTCGAACACGTTTCTCCGTCCGGTCCGTACTTCTCGTTACGGGTCATTACATTCTACCCCCCTTAAAAGAATTTGTCCTCATATGATGAGCATATCAAGATGATAGAGTGAATTAAGCTATAAATTGGAGGAAGAGAGAAGAGTCAGGAACAAGCTGAAGAAAGAGAAGCATTGAATCAAAGAAGTTAAGTGGTGGAAAAATGGTGCAACAAGGCAAAAGCCTTAGTATTTGAAAAACGTAAAGATTATGAGGAGCCAAGTGAATGCTGGAAGTGAAGAAGCTTTTCAAAAACATCGGCAACGGTGGTATAAGTATGAAGTGAGACTATGGAGGCGAAACTACCAAGGAAAGGGAGGTTCTTATAAAGATATTGACGCGATGGTAATCGCAAGGCAATGACACCTAAGTTAGGAGTAACGACATCACAAGGAGAGAAGGAGAAGGCGTGAGAATTCGAGGATGAATTCTTATAAGGGGAGGAGAATGTAATGACCCTCACAAAGGGTAAAAATCCCAAAATAATAATTCAAGGATATGACTAGGGAAAGACTCAAAAAGAAAGAAGATATAAAACAAAGAAGGACGACCGGAGGAAGTCCGAGAAAATATTCGTGAGTCGAGGAATGGTCGAGCCAAGACTGCAGTGACCGGAGGTGAGATCAAGGCCTTAAGATCGATAAAAAATTAATGGTTTATGCGGAAACGGCATCTGCGGAAAAGTCGGGTAAGTACCGAGAAAGAATACCGAGACGTCCAAGAGATGTTCGGGTACTATCCGGGAAGAGATCAAGATGACCAAAGAAAATTGAGAAAATTGTCCGAGGAGTCGAGAAAAGTTGTCGAAGAAATATCGAGAGACCGACAATATCCAAGAGACCAAGAAAAATTGTCTGAGAACTATTGGGAGAACCGATACTGTCTGGGAAATGTCGAGAGGGACATCTGAGCAAGACCGAGGAAGATCGAGGATTGCCGAGAAACGTCGACCGAGAGACAAGTTTTACCAAGAAACGTCAGACGAGAGACGAGTTTGGCCGAGAAAAATAAAAATTTTTATTTTCTCAAAATCTAACCTATCAGATTACATGCATGCTCATGCACTAATAAAATAATTTTCATGCACTAATAGAATGGAGTTAGTGGGCTTAATGGTGATTAACGATTGGGGGATGTTAATCATGCTCAACATGCAAGCCATGAGCTAGCCACTTGTCAAAATGCTTATAAATATGGGGTGTGAGACTTCATTGTCTCATTTTTCTCTCATTTGCTCTCAAACACCAAAAACACAAAGTCTTATTTTTTCTCTAAAAATCGAGGGAGATCGAGAGAGATTGTCGAGAAAGACCGAGAGAGATTGTCGAGAAAGACCGAGAGAGATTGTCGAGAGAGAGATCGAGAGAGATCGAGAGGGAGATCATCGACGCTATGTCGAGAGAGGACAGAGAAAAGAAGGAGTTCCTGTCGAAGAGTTCATCGACGAGAACCGGTGTTAGTATCGAAGAGATCACCGAGAAAATATGGTGATAGTGTCGAGGGAGATTACCGAGAGAGCAACGATGGTTGTGTCGGAGAAGAAAGACCGAGAGGAGAAGCGGTTTGCGATCGGGAGAAAACCAAGGGGCGAGACGCGATTTTGATCGGGTAAAGTCGAGATCGAGAACGGTCGAAGAAGCGGGAAGCTGTCGATGCGAAGACTGTGTGATCGAGTGGTGCGGTGAAGTCCGGTAATCATCAACGCGTGAAAAGGTGAGTCTGCGGTAATGCATGTAGATGCGGTTTAAAGTTTGATGCATGCGATTATGGTAGGATTTGTGTTAGAAACACCATAGAAAAATGAGCTAGTTGCATGATAAATAAATTGGACTCACTCAATACTTGGCTAAAGAAGAATTTCGGGTGCATTTTAAGTAAATCGAAACACTTAAAATTGGTTTAAGGGTTGCATGCATGATCGAACCTAGAGGATTTTGTAAGTAATAATACTTGCTTAAAATCGGTTTCATGCATGAATAAACGAGTAAAGTATTTTGCATTTTATTGCATAATATTGATCGAGGTTAGTTGCATGCATAATTTGGACTTAAGGGATTTAAATGGGTTAAATCGAATAAAATTTGGCTTGCATGCTTAAATGGATTAAGAAGGATTTAAACAGTATAAATTAATTTGGTTGCATGCATGATTAAACTTGTTGCATTATTTGCTTAAGTTGAAAAAACTGGTTGCATGCATGTAGATTAATCATAGGTTGCTTGAATTGTTATTCTTGTTACTTGATGATTAATGCATGTTCTCTTGCTCGAAGTTTCTTGCTTGTTTTATGCTTGATTTTCTTGCTTGAGATGTTGTTGGTATTTTAGCGAGTCTCTTGAATTCGTTTCTCGAGTCTTAGCTAGAATAGTGTGTCGATCTTCTGTTCCATAAGCGGTTGTCACGCGTGAGGTCCTGACGACCACTCTCGCGAGACACTGTCATGGCTAGCTAGCTACTAGCGTGACCGCTACATGATGATGTAGCTTAATTGAGGGCTCATTGCTGGTGACCTTTGTGGTCTCGGCATGAGGGAATGGTAAGGAACGGAACAGATTATCGAGGGCCCTTAGGTGAAAAGAGTCTAGGGTATTCCAAGCGATCCTTGTAGTATTCTAGATGTCTTTGTTTGTTTGGTAGGTTGAGGAGTCTAGGGTAATTCAAGTGTCCCTTGTTTTATTCTAGATTGTCCTTGCGAGTTGCGTGTGAGTCAAGAGTCTAAAGTGTTCTTTAGTCGTCTTGTAAGGTGTATAGCGAGTTCAGATCGTCGAGTCGAGATGTATTGATCTAACCTCTCTCGCTTGTTTGTGGTTTAAATTGCTTCCGCTATTGTTTTTGTTGCGTAGCTTTGATAACTTGCTAAGTTTGTTTTACTTGATTGTTTTCTTTGCTCAACCACTACAAGAAAACAGGCGGTTAGCGACTACAGTATTAGTCGCTTTGTAGTCGTATAAACTACGTTTACGACCAAATAGCTACTAACTCAAGCAGTCGGAGATCGCTAGTCGCTAATTTATGTAGTCGTATTTATAGTCGCCTTTTAGCGACTACTGTACGACCAAAAGATGTAGTCGTTATATAGTCATTAAGTAGTCATCTCATAGTCGTTAAACTACGACTATATTACGACTATAGTGTGATTAATTAATAACTAAGTGTTGTAGTCGCTATATAGTCACTTACCGTAGTGACTATTTAGAAACTACATTACAACTATTTGGCCACTGATGTTGATTTCAGAATCTATATGTTACGACTATTTAGCCACTGATGTTGATTTCAAAATTTGAAAGTTTCATATACTAATTTCCCATTATCCTCTTATTTTCATTCCCATTATCCTCTTCTTTTCATTCTTGTATACCAATTTTAATTGAAAGATTCGAATTTGGAAAGACATAATATCGAAATATTGAAATACAATACATGTTCAAGTTACAGAAATCAAAAGAGCGAGAGATAGAGTTCATACAAAAGTGGCAATGAGTTCATACAAAAGAGCAAGAGATAGAGTTCATACAAAAGAGCAAGAGATAGAGTTCATCCGAGTAGAGTGAGATAGAGTTCATCTAAAAAGAGTTAAGACATAGAAGAAACCTATTAAGCAGCGGTTGATGGAGTTGGAGCTGGATCATCTTGGGGAAGAGGTTCTGTGGTTGTCTGTTTGCTTGCAACGAAATTCTCAAACCGCGGATCATTTTTCATCAGAAACTCCTCGACGATTGATAAATGGTCAATCTTGTCCTTCTGGGCAGCAATAACTTTGGATTGCTCAGCTTCACGCACAGCTGTTTCTGCATCACGCCTCCGCAGTTGAGCAGCCTGTTCTTCTATCATTCGTTGAGCTTCCTTCAACTGTTCTTCGAGAGCCACAAAGGTAGAAGAGCCACATGCTTGCTTATGCTTTCCATTGACAAGGCAGTCCTTGAGGCTTCCAACTCCATAAGGTGTTCCTCTTGTATCTTTCTCAGTGGACTTGAAAAGAAGAGAAAAGTTAAGATTAGTGGATGACAAGTTAAACTACATGTCTATAAATGTGTATTGGTATTTTTAAAAAGTTACCTCAAGGAAAATTTCTGTATATTCTTCTGTTGTGAGGTCCCGTGGCCGTGATTCTCCATCTGACACAGCAAAAGACTCTGCCTCCAGCTGAGACAACCTCTCTTGAACAGTCTTCTCATAAGTTCCTGCAATCTTCTCTGCCTTCCGATCAACATATGTACCATCAGGCTTTGTATGTGCCTTGATAAACACCTCACCAAGTCGGACTTCTCTTCCCAATTCCTCAACCTGCAATGTTAGCCAAGAAACAGAGATTAACTAAAAAAACAACAGCTATGTAAGAATTGAAAGTGGCAAAAATAACAGCTACTTAACCATTTCGTCTTGAAGCTGTCGATACGACTTTGGCCCTGAGAGGTGTACGTGAGGACCTAGGCCGTTACGGTCAGACATACGGGCATCAGAGTAGGTTTTACTCCTCTGTTGTGCTTCTTCAGTGTCCCAGTAATCCTCCATCGTCATCCAGAGAGTGTCGCCAATCCAGTTTGGTTGAACTCGACTAGTCCTCACACCGCTAACCATGTCTTTGATCCGGTTTTGACAGATTCCCTCAAAGTAAGCTTGAACAGTCCCGGTTATCAAAGGATCCCAAGTGTGGGTTTTCTAGAAAAAAATGAGCTATTGTGAGTGAAAAGAAAAAATGTAAAGCTATGTATGAAGGCTATGTATGAAAGCTATGTAAACAGGATGCATCCTTACCGCGAACTCAAGAAAGTATCTCTCTTGTTTGTCCCGCGGCACACATGTCCAGCTGTAGAAGGGACCTTCGAATTTGTTTTGAAGAATTTTAGTAATCTTCCGAACAAGTTTCGATCCTTTGTCACGAGTAAACCTCCATACACATGAACCAATAAAATAAGTAAGATCAACAGTCATTGCTATTCGCACAAGACAAACCAACAGAAATGAGATCAATACAAGACAAGACACAACCAATTCTATTCGCACAAGACAAGACACAACCAATTCTATTCGCACAAGACAAGACACAACCATTTCTATTCGCACAAGACAAGACCACAACCAATTCTATTCTCACAAGACAAACCAACAGATATGAGATCAATACAAGACAAGACACAGCCAATTCTATTCGCACAAGACAAGACACAACCATTTCTATTCGCACAAGACAAGACCACAACCAATTCTATTCGCACAAGACAAGACCACAACCAATTCTATTCGCCTAAGACAAGACCAACAACCATTTCTATTCGCACAAGACAAACCACAATCATTGTTATTCGCATGTGAAGAGGAAAATCATACCATTGGGTGTTCGGTACGGGTGTGGGAGAGAGGACAGTGGTGAACTTATCCCTGTCTGGAACCACAAGCAATGCATTTAGAGCATGCAACACATTCGACTGTAGTTCGGGCAACACCGGAGAAGATTCTTCTTCAAAGTTGTTCCCTTGAGAAGATGGATGCGATGGATGCGACTGACTTCTCGCCTGAGTTTGAGAGCGTCGAACAGGAGAAGGTGGAGAGACTTCCCGACTTCTGTCCTGACTTCTCGCCTGACTTCTCGCCTGACTTCTCCCCTGAGTTTGAGAGGGTCGAACTGGAGAAGGCGGAGAGACATCCCGACTTCTTCCCTGAGTCCGTGGATTGAAGTGGACTTCTTCTGAAGGAGTCCGGTGTAGCTCGGGTGGAGGTGGATGTGTAGACGAGTTCTGAAAAAGTTGTTGCGGCGGAGGATAGTTCCGGATCTGGGCTGGAGACTGTCGTTGCAAACCGCTGACTTGTGCTTCAGGCGTCTGCAGAGGAGGAGGATCTTGTCCCGCCGGCGTGAAGTTGTACCGACTGGGCAGAGTATTAGGCCGTCGATTTGGTGGTGCCCCCGTCGCTCTCTGAGTAACGTTAGGACCAACCTTCCTCTTCTTCCCTCGATGTGGCATCTTGTTGGTGATTGAAACTGATAGATTCGAAGAGATTAGGGTTGTGTTGTGAGATTAGGGTTTGAGAGAGGCGATAGAGTTGAGTTTCGAGAGAGGCGATAGAGTTGAGTTTCGAGAGATTAGGGTTGTGTGTGAGATTAGGGTTTTCACGATTATATAGTTAGTGGGTTAATGGGTTTAGGTTAGTTAGTGGGTTAATGGGTTTAGGTTAGTTAATGGGCCTTAAAATTATAATTAAGATATAAATTATGATTAAGATAGAAATTATAATAATAAAATTAATTTATAATTATAATTATAATTTCTATAATAAAATTAAGATAGAAAAGATTCTATATATAATTTCTATCTTAATTATAATAATAATTAAAAGAATTTGTAATGATAATTTCTATCTTAATTATAATAATAACTAAAATAATAAATTAATTTTATTATTATAATTTCTATCTTAATTATATCTTAATTTTATTATTATAATTTCTATCTTAATTTACATAAAATATTTTAGTACTTATTAATCCTTAATGAATATTGAAACAAAAAAAAAAAGAAATAAGGAAAAGATTCTATATATAACCTATATAGATGCTTTAAATAGAGCATATTCATAAGAAATCCTATGCAAATATTGTTTGTGAATAAAAGTAAGAAAATGATAGGCTTCTTAAAACATATGTTTGTTTTCTTCTTCTACTTTCCCTTCTATTGCCGACAGGTTCTTTCGTATGACAGTTACTTCACGATCGTTTAAATGCATCAAACAGATACATCATAACTCTTCTACCCGAGAGACATCTATTGTTCTTGCAAACACTACATGGACAGAAAAACTTACCGCCACTATTCTGAACTGTATCTTGGCTATTTCCAAACGAGAATTGGTCCAACCCCACTAATTCGAATTCTAATGAAAAATTTCCCGCCATTATATATATATATTGTGTTTTTTTTAAGAACTATATATATATATATTTTTTGGAGAATATAAAAGGAGAAAATAAAAGGTTTTATAAAGTCAAATTTTTGGTTGTGATCTACATTTTTTTTTGGGGAAGGAAAGACAATTGTGTTGGAATGAAGGAGACAAATGGGTGCAATTTGTTTTTAAAGACTACATCTATGCCACTAATAGGCGACTACTCAATATCAGTTGGCCCCCACAAAAAAACCCACGTTTTTTAACTGTATTTTATGACTATTTGGCGACTACGGGGTGACTATTTAATGACTCGCCGAATGAGTCGTAGAATAGTCGCTAAATTGACGACTATAGTACGACTATCTACTGTGGTCGGTAAAGTAGAGACTGATTGGCGACTAAATTACTGTAGTCACAACTTAGTCGCAAAATGGTCACTATCTAGTCGTTATTTTTGGCGACTACAAATGTAGTCGCTACTTGTAGTCGCTAATCGACTGTTTTCTTGTAGTGAACGGGGTAGTCGGGTTGGGGAAAGTAGAATCCTGTTTAGGAGAAAGGGGTACCCAGGCTCACTGAGTAATCTTAGATTACTCATGATGTTATTTTGGTCTTGCAGGGAAGCCTAAGTGAGTCTAGAGCTGGAGCAAACGTTAGGGTACCGGATAGGGCTTTTCTTGTGTTCTTTGTAAAACCCTATATTTTTCTTAAACAATTACTATAAAACTTTCCGACTATCTTTATATATTGCTTTAATGATTTACAATGTAATATTTAGTTAAAGTAATATATTCGGTTTTCAGGAAACATGGCAAGTTGCAAATGATACTCGATCTTGTCCGGGCTAACACAACGCACCAGGCCACAAGGGTTGCAAAGCCTAAGTAACCTCGGTTGCGGGTGGAGTTGTGCTAGGGAGGACCGGTCGGGAAGTCTGCAGCTTCCGTCCCTCGACCGAATCACCTCGGTACAATTCCTCAAGTGGCGTCCCGTGGCTGTCCGATGGCCTTCATGGTCATAGAACGGTTCGGGGGCATTACAATATTGCTAAACATGCATCAAATTCCTCAAGAATTATGCAGTTCACTTCTCCACTTCTCAACATGCATGGTGATTCCTAGCATAATTCTATGTGCATTTAAACATGAATATAGCGTGAATCCTACCATTTACGCATGCAACATCTATGTAGTTCTACCATGAACCTAGACTAAATGCAGCAAGCAATAGGTACGTACACGGCCCCAAGGACCCGTGCAGCACCCCACACATCCTACCAAGGATCTAACACACACAAAGACCGCAGAACTCACAGCGATTAGCAGATTGATTCTCCGGACTTCACAGCACCGCGGATCAGACAGGCTCTCACCTTCGCACCAACAGCGCCTCCTTCACTTCGACCGCTTCTCACTTTGACAGCATCTCCCCGGCTTCGAGAATGTCTCACTCCTCTTGAGAGAGGGCAAGACTTTGAGAGCTTTAGTTTTTCTTCTCTTTGAGCTAAGTGATGAAATTGTGAAGGGTGGCATCCCTTTTATAGAGGAGATGGGCGGTGCAACTCGCCAATGCATGGCATGCACATGCTAGCTTCTCCTTCTCTCTCCCTTTGGCAAACACTTGGCGCCCAAGCTACCAAGATTCCTCTCCCTTCTCCCACGATTTGGTAAGAACAAGATAATCTCTCCTTTGTCTCCCATATTGCTCAACCTTATTGGCCAACACTTAGGAACATAATGCTTATGTCCTACTCCTGTGTTTTTGATTGAGTTCCATTTTTGCATGAATTCCCATTGGCTAAATGCAAAATTCGAATCACTTATGCGCCGCCAACAACCTCTGCAAAATCCGGAATCTTGTCGGGTTCGTCCGACGTTCGTCAGGCTCGTCTGGCAAAACTCTGTCCTCGACCGCAGTCACTTCGGCACTCTTTGGGATTCTTTGGTACTTCGCGGTTTCTCTCGGCTCTCGTCCTTCTTTCCTCGATCCGTACCGTCTCTCTCGGCACTTCTCGGCATTCTTTGGCACTTCTCATCTGCTCTCGGCATTTCTCAATCCGTACCAACACTTCTCGATTCTCTCGGCACATCTTGATCTGTCTCGGCATTTCTTGATCCGTACCGATACTTCTCGA
>NC_025704.1:29891501-29892471 GCF_000633955.1 Camelina sativa | reverse complement strand
CAATCTTCGGCCTTTATCGACATTTCTCGACACTCGTCCGACGTTTCTCGGTACTCGTCCGACACTTCACGGTACTCGTCCGACACTTCTCGGTGCTCGTCCGACACTTCTCGGTACTTGCCGGTATACTCCGTTTTCGACACACATATGCCGTTTTCCGCCTTGGTTGTCGACACTCGATCGGTCACAGGGTTCCAATCGTTCCTCCGGTCACTCCATCTTGGTTCGGCTATCTCTCGACTTGTCGATTTTTCATCGGACATCTTCCGGGTCATTCTTCCTCATTTATCTTCTTCTTCTTCCTGAGTCTTTTCTGGGTCATTTCCTCGAACTTTTTATTTCGGGATTTCTGACCTTAGTGAGGGTCATTACACCCATGATCGAGAAAAATTTAAATCAAACTCGCTAGGGTTCAACATAGTAACAGATCGCGACCTGAAGTTTGCATCGATAAGCAGGCAAGATTTGCAGCGGGCACTAGGAACAGATGTACATATGAGTACATCATTCCATCCAGAGATGGACAGACAGACGGAGAGGACAATCCGGAGCATAGAAGATTTAATTCGACTATGCGCACTCTATTGGTCTGCAGATTGGGAAGGGAACCTACCTGATGTGACCCACGGACGCGGCTATGGATCGATGGAGGAGTGTGTCTTCGGTCAAGTCAGAATCGGTGGGACTTTCCTCGGCCAAGCATCAAGGGTTCGAATCCAGAGAGGATTCAAACGACAGAAACGAGAGTTGAGGAGGTTCCAACGAACGGTTGGTGAAAACGGTCGGGAAGCCTTCTCGGAACGTACGGACGCGGCTGAGTGGATACGGCTAATGGCAGGACTCGGTGGGAAACAGAGGCTGAAACGACGCGAGATGGTACTGGGAAATCTCGAGGACTGATGGTAAAGAACTCGAGGCTGGCAAAGTGAAATCGATGATAGACTCGAGAGCTGGCGGAAGAGAACTCGAG
>NC_025704.1:29891081-29891401 GCF_000633955.1 Camelina sativa | reverse complement strand
CTGCAGGTACAAGGTCTTATATAGTGGGGAAGTGGAAGCCCTAAAAAAAGAAAAAGTCAAAGCAGTCAACAGCTCGGTCAACTCGACCTGTGCTCGGTCGAGCTAGGGGTCGAGCTGGCTTCTCACGTGCAATCTCCACTCGGTCGAGTCCTCCTCAGCACACGGTCGAGTGTCTGGTCGAGTGTGCAGTCGAGTTGGACTCTGGACCTTGTTGTTTCAGCCTTAACTCCCCTTGTTTCCTCCTCAAGATTGCTTCACATCTCTTCTCCATTGCTTCCATGCTCCTTGAGCTCCAAAATCACCTGTTTATGCATGAAAAG
>NC_025704.1:29887776-29889758 GCF_000633955.1 Camelina sativa | reverse complement strand
CCTTGTGTAGTTCTAGTTTGCATTTTTCAAACTAGATAGGACTAGGTGGTTCACTTGTTGGGTTTGGGACTTGGCTGTTTTGAAAAGAAAAGAGGAAAAAGAGAAAGAAAAAGGTAGAGTCTTTAAGAGGGGAATGTGTAAAATCAAAGTCTAGTGAAAGGATGGGAAGTAAAAATTGTTGAAGATGGTTCCTAGCTAAAGAAAAGAAAAGAAAGAAAAGAAAAGTCTAGCTAAAAGCTTGTATGTCTTAAGAATAAGAAGAAAAGAGAACCATAGCAAATAAGTAAGAATCTCCCATCCCACTAGAAAGATCAAATAAGAAACCTCTCCTAAGACTTGAAAACCAAAAGAGAAAAGGGTGAAAGAGAAAAGAAGAAGTTAAAGGGTAGCACTAGGATCATTTGGGATCAGAATGTTAGGATCAAACACTTTGGGTACCTTTGGGTAGACAAGGTTTTGTTCTTGTATTTGTCTAAGTGTTCTTACCTTTAGCATTCTTCTAAAGCTCAATCCATTTTTATGAGAGAACCTTGATATTGATAAGCCCCACTCTAAAGAGAGACCATCATTGTCTCTAAACCTTTTACTACCAAGCCAAATGAGTTTAAGCATTGCATAGAATTGATTCATGTTCTTGATTAATGAATGTTAAAGAAAATGGTTGATTTGAATGCATGTGGATATCTAAGGCTCAAATCAGTAAAGGTTGTGATATGCTTGTCTAAAATCTTTAAGTACAGCTCATTCAACTTGCATCATAGTACTAGTAACTTGGACATTGATTCTAGATGGTCTATTTGCAAGCTTTAGGAGCTGAGATCCCACTTTCAAACCTCACCTACCTTCTTATGTCTTGTTTATTTGCTTGAGGGCAAGCGAAGACTAAGTTTGGGGGTGTTGATGTTCATATATTTTACCATGTTTTCCCTTAGTTTATTCACATCTTTTGCATTTTTTGCTATCCATTTTTACCATTATTGCATAGCTTTAGGACTAATCATGCATTAGAGTTTAGTTGCATTGCATTTGCATCTTTTCATGCATAATCAGGTGATTTTGGAGCTTAAGGAGCATGGAAGCAATGCTGAGGAGAAGTGAGGCAATCATGAAGGGAAAGCAAGAGAGTTAAGGCTGAAGAACCAAGGTCCAGAGTCCAACTCGACCCCACACTCGACTAGACACTCGACCGTGTGCAGAGGAGGACTCGACTGAATGGAGGAAGCAGAAGAAAAGCCAACTCGACCAGCCACTCGACCGAGTAGTGATCGAGTTGACCGAGCCGTTGACTATTTTGTCTTTTAGTATTTTTAGGGCTTCCACCCCCTCTCCTATATAAAGCCTTGTACCTGCAGCCACCAAGAGAGTCCAGCTTTTTAGATATTCTCTAAACCTAGTTTTTACCCTTTTGGGAATTATTCTTTTTGCACTTTTATTTTTCTTAGATCTTGTACTTGAAAAAGACTAAATTTCTCAACATTGTTGGTTTCATAACTTTCCGAATATTGAGAATTTGAGTTTGATCCTTTCATCAATATTGAAGATCTTTGTTTCATCTTTCTAATAATGCAAGTTTCAATATTTTCTGGGTTTTTGACTTTGTTCATCATGTATTGTTGTGAGTAGTTTGCTTAGGATCTTGAAGATGGATTAAGATGGATTGATCTTGTGGTTTGTGTGATTTGGTCAAGCTTGATTGTTGTAGATCTCTTATAGGCTAGATGTTCTTATTGCTGATCCTATATCTGACAGGGTAGGATCTGATTTCAAGCTTTTTAGCATCACACCAATGTTTAAGAAGCATAGATAAGGCTAGATCTAGAGCTTACCATTAGGCTTGCTAAGAGATTAGAGGTCTTGTTTGGTTTGAGATGTATTGCTTAATGCCTGCTTGTGTAGATTCTTTACTGTGTGAGAACAAGTCTAGAATTGCATAGGTTTGATTGTTTCTTGACCATGAGAGTGGGAGAAACTTGTCTTAGATT
>NC_025704.1:29880493-29887741 GCF_000633955.1 Camelina sativa | reverse complement strand
TTTAAGGAGCATAGATAAGGCTAGATCTAGAGCTTACCATTAGGCTTGCTAAGAGATTAGAGGTCTTGTTTGGTATGAGATGTATTGCTTAATGCCTGCTTGTGTAGACTCTTTACTATGTGAGAACAAGTCTAGAGATGCATAGGTTTGATTGTTTCTTGCCATGAGAGTGGATTAAACTTGTCTTAGATTTATATGTCTAGAGATTAGCTCAAAGCTTTGCTTGAGATTTGTTGGCTAAAGTGTGATAACCTCATTCATTAGTCCAGCCCATGAATCCCTCCTCAAGGCCTTCTTTGTTTATTGATTTTTAAGTTTTAATCCTGCTGTTTGATTGTTGTTTGATTTGTTCTTGTGTTGCTCTGTTTTTCTTGCATTGTTCTGTTTCACGGATTTATCTAGCTCGACCCTGCACTCGATCGAGTGCTTGCTCGAGTTCATCCCCAGAACTCTTGTTTATGATTAGTAGTTGTCCTGTCTTATCTCTAGTCTCATTCTATTTGCATTCCTGTTGCATTTGCTTATTTTCTTGTTCATTATTATCTTGCATTCACTACAAGAAATATGCGTATTCTTAGCACACGAAAAACGCTATTATATCGTTTAGATAGCGATTTCGTAAACGCTGTCTTTGCCGGTGCTATCTTAGAGGGGACACATACAATAGCATTTTTTCCTATGCTATTAATTGTCCCTCTATAATAGTGTCATGTTTTCGCTATAATTAAATTATTATTAGCGTTTTTTATTTGCTATATTAAAATTAATTGTAGCGAAATATTTGTACTATGATTTTGTAAACTGTAGCTATATACCGTTGCTATAATATATTTAATTTATATATTATATATTTAGATTTATATATTATATAATATATACAGCTTCTGCAGGAAATTCAAAATATATAAGAAAAATTTTCTAGGCAAAATCTAATACATCTCATTAACATTACATTAACCAAAGCAAGTCTTACATAATATTAACGAAAACAAGTCTTACATAACATTAACCAAAACAAGTCTAACATAACATCGATTCAAATCTTAAACTAACACCACAAATCAACAAACTCTTACAAATAACCTGAAGGGCAGAAACGTTGGTGGGGGAAAGGATTGAGTGTCACTGTCTGAGAAGTTCCATCTACAGCATATTGAGTGTTGTTTTCTACAACAGAGTCGGATACATCCACTAGTACAGTACCTGCTTTAGACTTCTCCGGCTAAACAACATCCTCAGAAGTAGACTTGGAGAGAGGCTGTTCCTCTGCGACTCCCTTGTTCACAGGGGAGATGGAAGCATCTTGAATCTGAAAATCAACAAAGAGCTTAAACCAATGAAGAAAAAATAATAGATAAGTTTAGAAGTAAAGAAATAAACTACAATGACCTGTATAACTTGAAGCAAAGCTCCTCCGTCCAGTCCTGCTCCTTCAATAAAAGCTCCTCTGTCCTGTTCTGCATTGTTGGGAGCAGACAAAACAGTTCCAGAACCTCCTCTTACGTGATTAGCTCCACTCTGTTTAAAAACATGTACTTCTTCCATTTCTGGCATATGGAAATCAACAAAGAGCTTAAACCAAGGAAGGAAAAATAGTACAAAACTCAATTTTTGGCAACTAACATTAGAGCAGTCACACAACTTAATCATGCTTATTGGTTGGTTTTAGTTACTAAAAATAATTAAAAGTTCCCATGGTACGTTCACTTACACACGCTTAAAGGAGTTGAAAACTAAAAACAAGGAGAATTAAATGAGACAACACAAGTAATATCAAACACATAAACAATGCGATATTGGTTCTTGGGAAGATGAACATTTGATAATATATAATACACCATGAAAACGCTAGAATTGAAACATAAATGCAGACATATATAAGACAGCAAAAGTCAGAATGATGAATGCAGAGTTGCAGACATATATAAGATAGAAATAAGTGAGTTTGATGTCAGAGTTCCACAAATCAAGATCTTTGTTCTAAACAATTCAAAATGCCAAACAAAACCATATCTAACTAAATGAAAAGATACATGGAGAACAAGAGTGATGCACATAGGGAGTAGGTGACAATATACCTGAGCAACAACGAGACCACTGATGTGATATCACAGAGCAAAAGAGCTCCAACCTTGTCAGAAAATCACTAGAATAGAGGCGTGCTTACCAACTAAAACTATTTCAAACATGGAAAATACACAAACAAATTACCAACAACACACTCATGCTTTCAAAAAATGTATCAGAAACTAGATGACTTTGAACCCAAACGCTGAGAAATCACAGTTCCAGCCCAGAAATTTCCATCGGAGCAAGGACCGAACTGAAAAGGTTGCTCGACGAATCCAATTAGGTTGATCCAATTCGAAATTTCTGGCTTGTACTCAATCTTGCCAAAATCGCATAACTGCAGAAATCTTCAACAGAAATAAGAAATCTATGAGCTGTAGAAGAGGAGGAACTTATAAAAACCTTTGATCTTAAACTCAAATCAATCAAAATTAGAATAAAACCCTAGATCCCCTTTCATAAACTTACTTGGCGAGATTAATAGAAAAAGACGCCTCTGTCGTGCCTTTACTCTTCTTCACACTCCTGTCACCAGATCTTCAAACGAGTGTTTGTTGTCGACAAGCTCAAAGACTTCATCACAGCTTCAATTCATTCTCTCCCTGTCGATTACGTCGTTGTAATGCTTATCTCTCGTCTCACTCATGGCTGCTAAGCCAAAACCTTGGCTTCTCCCTACTCTTAACCCTAGAGAGGAAGAAGAAGTGCGAAGGAGATGAGGAAGAGAAAAGAAGAAAATAAAACAATTTAGGTTTTCGTTGGTTTAGAAAAAAAAAAGATTTTTTTTTGACTCTAGAGCTTCTAAGTGTAATGGGGGAAAGACTGATTTTTTGTTAATTTTTACTAAGTGTTGGCGGAAAGAGTGATTTTTGGTTCCCGCTCACATATTTTTAGGTGTAGTGTTTTAAAAGCGCTATTATATAGACTCATTTCTAAAATTTTATCAACGATAACACTTGAGAAAACTGCGCTATGCTTTTCTGCTATCAATGCCCATATTTCTTGTAGTGATTAGTTCATTAGCATAGTTTCTATTTTTGTTCTAGCTTCATTGTAGTGATAATCATTCTGTTCCATTTACATTCAGCATCTAGTTCTAGTAGTTTTACTTTCTGCTCATTACATTTCATTATTAGGATTGTTAGTGACAAACATCCTTTGCATATTTGGCTTAACTTAGGCTCATATACACATCCTGATTGTTCACAACCCTCAGATTGGATTGACACCTCTTGTACTACAATTGCATAAGGGGAATTGAAACACCCTGCCATTCATTCATTTCATATCTCACCATTGAATACATCCATCAATCCATTCCACTAACAAAGTGTGTTTCACAAGGGCACTACAAACCCGGTTCGTGAATCTCCTAAGGTTTCTCAAGAGCCAAGTCCCGGACTTCGGCTAAGGAGAAGGATGAGACAAGAAACAAAGATTCTCTCTTTGGGAAATTAATTCAATATTCAACTCTAACTTTTACAATGAGGGTTTAGGCCGTTATATAGAGAAGGCTTACATATGGGAGACACTTAACCCTAGGCACGTGGCCACTAGCTAAGGAACACACATGTCCAAAAGCAAAAGCAAAAGAAAAACAAACAAAGACCATCCAACGGTCAAGAGAAGGTTCAAGATGAAATTAAAAGGAAAGAAGAAAACAGATAGGATTGCCACGTCATTGGCGGGACATGGAGGATAGAATCTTCACTTCCTTGGCCCATTATCTTGTCAATGAAAGTTTCCAAGTCATGAGCCAAGCGGGAACAAAGTAGAGATGCACTCACTACAAAAAAAAAGGGCAAGTTGCATCATTTAATTTGTGTCAAATAAATAAATGATTTAAATTTGAATTATTTTTCTATGAATGATACAAAAAATAAAATTTAACATCAATTCAAATAACTGATGCCATCAGTAATCTGATTTACATCAATTCAGAATAATTGATATAAATTTATATTAATTTGCATCACTTTGAAATATTGATACAAAATATAATTTTACATCACTTAAACAATTGATATAATTTATAAACTATACTAACATTACTTAAAATAATTGATACAAATTTACATCAATAAAAAGTGATGCCAATTATATGATTTCACATCAATTGTAAAAACTGATATAGCTATTTATTTGTTTATATCGATTAAACGAACTGATGTTATTTACTCTTGATTTGTATCAGTTAAGAAATTTGACGCTAATAAAACCAACATGCATAATAATTAACAAATAAAACAAATATAAATAAATATATATATATATATTAATTTATTAGTTTTTAATTATTTTCAGTTTTTTTAACTCTATTTAAATATCTAGTTTCTTTCTAGTATTTTTTAAATTAAAAAATCTCAACCGTATGTTCACTTTTGATTTGGCAATAAATAAAAAATAATAACAATAAATTAATTCAAACCTTAAATCTTTATATTTTTTGTTAAAAATTGTTTATGGCTACAATATAAATTCAATTTCGAATTCTGTTTATGGTTACAACCTTAAATTCTCACGTAACGTATATCCTCAATTTCCATTTTAGAAAAGGTGAAAAATATTCTTTTTAGTAAGTAATAAATGTTTTAAATATTTTAGCACATAATAAAAATAGCATTTTCCTTAAAAACAACTAATTAACTCATCCCTCTTTTTCAGGGATCCTAAATATTTTCTTCTTCAACCTCACATTCACTTACTTCATAATTGTTAGTTCTTCTCCATCTCATGCTCTTTTTATTTTTTGGGAGGTTTTTACTTTCTCAATTTCTTCAATAAATCTACATATGTTGAGGCCTCGATTCCAATTATCTCAAAGGTTGTGATTACAATCATTCTCAAATTTTGCTTTGTTATGAGTTTTTGTTTATGTTCTAATTATGATTTTGTAAACAGTGAGGAGATTGACATGTATGTACTCCTACATGGTTTGGGAAAAGATCATGTAAAGGTATTCTTATACTTTGAAATATATATATATATATACAATATTCAAGAGATATAATCCTTTTTTTGTAGTATGACGATATTTCAAGCACCATGATAAATCTAACTTACAATCATTATTCTACATGTAGAAGAGGCAAAGTACAGAAAAACCGTTTTCAAGATGAAGGAATAATATCAGCAAGATAATGGAAATGAAGTAACATGAAACAAAAGCAAGATGTGTTTCATAAACGCGGAAGGAATCATGCTCCATTGTAATCTTGGATCATATCACCTTTTTTTTTCTATAAAGAGTCGATGATGATGTATATTATAGGCTTTGAATAAGATTTGATCTACAAATGATGATGAATTAGTAAAGATTTTAATATAGTTGTATTGAGATTTTAATAGATATTTTAAACAGTTTTTGCTATACAAAATATAATAATTATTAAAAATATATTTTTTATTAATAAAATAAATTAGTAATACGAAATTTATATTAAAAAAATTGTAAATAACATAATTATTGGAAATCAATTATAAAAATTGGAATTAATTTTAACATCACTACTTACAGTTGATACAAAAATTTTACATCAATTATAATAATTGTTACAAATATTAATATCACTTATATTAATTGATACAAATTTAACAACATTTATAATAAATGATACAAAACTTAACATCATTTTTTTACAAGTGATATAAATTAACATCAATATCAATAATTGATGCAAATATTTTTTAAACTGATGCAAAATATTTGCATCATCAAATCATAAATCACTTTTATAAATGATGTAAAACTTATTTGCATCAATATACATGATGCAAATATATAAAATAACTGATGTAATACAACCTTTTTTTTGTAGTGACTAGAGCTCGCTGCCTCCTTAAAACCCCTTCCGTAAACCCATTGGGACAAACCCGAAGTAGGAAAAAGAGTACAGCTCCTTCTAATGACTTAGAGGTGTCTTCACACTAGCGTGATGGTGAAGACACGCGAATCAAGCTTCCCAAAGCTGGTCGCACCCAAGGCTCTTCATTGGTGATGCTAGCCATGATTCCTTGGTGTAAAGTTTGGAGCTTGGATTGGAAATGGCAGTTAGATGACCTTGTCTTGCTCCTCCTTGATGATCCTTGAGGACTGGTTGATGCCACATTGTTGCTCCGGGTTGGATACTTGCCGCCTACGCTAGCTGCTGGACGCTAGTACCGATTGTCCGAGTGTCCAAGAGGTGTCCGAGAAATGTCCAAGAGATGTACAATCCCATGCTCTCATCATTCCCTCCCTCTTCTAGAAGTTTTGACCTCAAAACTCGACCCAACACTTGGATCAAAAAGGAAAACCGAATATGCAGCATCAAGGAATTCAACCAAGGTCTAATTTTATTGGGATCAAAAGGTAAAAGTAAGGCCTTAAGAGAAAAGGATAACACTTCCCCGGTAAGGCCAGTAGCATTGGTCGCTCCGACCCCTTCATGAACCTTGGTTGCTTCCTGAGACTCTCCAGCATGCCACACAAAAGTTTGATCTGCACCAAAGTTTCAAAAATGCCTCGCCATAAGACCTTGTGCGGTAGTGGCTTGGCGCTAAGAGTGGAGAAAGGTGGCACGTCATTGGCAACTCCCAGCTGGAGCGTACTACTTGTAGTATACATGAACAATACCGCATGAAAAGACACCTCAATGGCCATCTCCAGTGGCTCCAATTGCTTGAAACTCCCCATTACCAAGTGATTACCGGATAGGGAACTAATCGCACGGCCAGAAACTTTTTTTGCGTCGCCTATTGACTTGGTATGCATCCCGTATGAGGATTCACGTACCATGGTCGGCTCCGGACACGGTGATCGAGTGTTGGCTCGGTCGTTAAGAGCGGTAAAAAGTTGACCGTGGTCCGCATGACAGACTGAACTTGTGCCTCCGAGTATATGAGCTTGGTGATCTGGCAGCTCAGCCTGGTGTCTCTATGATTCCTTCTGATCCATAGACGTCCTCTTTATGGTCCGGTTCACGATCTGGTTGCGTCCTTGACACGGGTCCTTCAGCTAGCTGTCCGCATGGCTTGATGACTACCCATGGTATTTCTGGTCTCGGTATGATCTAAGCAGGGACGTCTCCTTGGGCTGGTTCCTTGTTCCGAGTTGACAGCTCTCGGTACTGGACTGGAGGAACATAAGTCCTTGATCTCTCAACAAGGGCCGAGTTGCGAATTGATCGCAGAGCCGGC